>NW_015552527.1:167933-168199 GCF_001515605.1 Sinocyclocheilus anshuiensis | reverse complement strand
GCCCTAAGTAGGCCTAACTCGGGAACAGTGGCCCTCCCTGGGCTTGACTTGGGGACTGGAGCCTTCCTTGGGCTGGACATGGGAACTGGAGCCCTTTCTGTGCTAAACTCGGGGACTGGAGCCTTCTCTGGGCTAGACTCGGGGACTGGAGTCTTCTCTGGGCTAAACTCGGGGACTGGAACCCTCTCTGGGGTAAACTCGGGGACAGGAACCCTCTCTGGGCTAAACTCGGGGACAGGAGCCCTCACTGGGCTAGACTCTGGGCC
>NW_015552527.1:165788-167562 GCF_001515605.1 Sinocyclocheilus anshuiensis | reverse complement strand
TAGCCGATCACGTGTTGGACGTGGCCAGTAACATGATGGCGGTGGAGGAACATGTTCTCTGGATGGCTCAGAACGAGGCTCGAGCTTGTTCACGGATCGTCCAGTGTGTGGAGCGGATCGCAGACCTCGCGCTCAGTGCAAACACCAACGGCATCTCAAAGGTGACGCTCCAACAGCATCTTATGACACATTTCATTAGGGAGGACAATTTTTCTGAACAACTTTAAAACTCTTTTTTTTTTCTAAATGATAATTGAAAATGGAGCTTATTTTTTTATTTTAATTTTTTAAAATGAATTAATTGCTCTGGGGCTGGAGCCGACCGCCTTCTCCTCCTTAGATTCCCTTCTAGGTTCGGGGTGAAAGGTGTGGTCGGCGGGCTTGAGTGAGGAACCGTCGGCGGGCTGGAGAGAGCCGCGGCCGGCGGGCTTGTCAGCAGAGATTCCGGTGGGCTTGAGCGCGCGAACTTGACTTTTGGAAAGAGCCGCGGCCGACGGGCTGGTTCTGGCTCGGGTCCGGACACTCCCCAGACACCGGTAGATCCCTTCCCTCCTGCATAGCCCTTTGGTGTCTGGGAGGTCCACGGGGCGATGGTAGTTGGCCCCGAGCCAGAACAGAGAATTAATGGTGGCATCATCCAATGCCGTCGCCACGGCAAGCCCCCAGAATTCCCAGGCGTACTCGAAGAAGGGGAGATCTCGGCGGAC
The DNA here is from genome assembly GCF_001515605.1 of Sinocyclocheilus anshuiensis. Classification (NCBI taxonomy): domain Eukaryota; kingdom Metazoa; phylum Chordata; class Actinopteri; order Cypriniformes; family Cyprinidae; genus Sinocyclocheilus; species Sinocyclocheilus anshuiensis. The sequence goes on along the minus strand of NW_015552527.1, from coordinate 166,855 downwards.
TAAGGCAGAGAAACGAGCGGCAATTTCCATGATTTTTCTGTCTTGATCGGGTCTTCTGTCACGCTGCCTACTGTGAAGGAGCGAGGAGACGAAGGAGATTCCAAAATTATCAAACACTTTATTTACAACATAGAAAACCACACGTAGGACACGGGGATCGACGTTCATACAAGTAGACCCGACCAAACCAAACTGAACAGACTGGGGCTTATAAACACAGGGGAATGAGGATAATTATATATACAGTATATATATATCACTGTAAATTATTTTTCAAGGTTTTAAATAAATATTTTTGAAGTACGTTTTACAAGAAAATACTGTTTCAGTTTTTGTACTTCAAAATTTCATGTTTAATTCAATGAATTACTTGCCATTTATTTGTAATTATTTGTGATATTTACTAGCAATTTCCTAGTGAAAGGTGTTTAAATGCCACTTTTACTTCGTATTTAGATTGTAGAAATAAATGTAATAATTGAATAATATTTTATATTAATTCATTTGAACTAATCTAAGCAAAAAGTGCAATTTAAGGGACATAAAGGCAGTTTCATCTGAAAAACAGGGTGCACAAAATATATGTGTGAGATTCTTATATGAAGTCTCTTAATTTGTTAACTTTAACTTTAACAGCTCACTTCGGTCCAGCGCTCTTGAAACACTCAGATTTCATACTAGAGCTGCTCGTTCACTGCCTAGTGAGTACTCTAAGCCGCAGTTACAGTAATGTTATGATTCAGAGGTCACAGAAGAGCTGTGAATATTGCCCATTTTCCTCCATTAAACGAGGATGAGCCACTGAAGTAAATTGGACATAACCGTCTTAATCATGCCTTTATATGAATCTCACTGCTCTTATAGGTTTTGTTGGCTTATACTGGACATAAATTTATTTCCGGACAGTCCGTTTATGGAGACGAACTGTGCATGAGTAGAGAAATCAAAAACATACCTTTATGAAACAAAAACATATGGGAATATGCTAGAAAATAATATAATACAATGTATTAAATAATACTTTTTTTTTTCAGTGTACTGCAATATATGCATGGACCATATATATA
>NW_015552527.1:161571-165455 GCF_001515605.1 Sinocyclocheilus anshuiensis | reverse complement strand
TTGATTTTTCCGTACATTTCTGCCATATGTACATTAACTGACAGTCACCACTGATAAGCTACCACTAAATATTGTAGAAACTTAATTTCCTGTTAAGTTGCTTTGCAACGATTTGTATCGTGAAAATAAATACAAATAAACTTGAAATGAATTGAATTGAATGTTTAAAAAGAGGTGAAAACAATACTGTACATGGAATGCAAAAAATAAATAAAATAATAATAATAATTTTAAATAATAGTAAATAAATAAATTTGTACATTGCAATGTTATTTTAGTATCATTGAGAGGCTATACTAGTTTTAGTAACATTTTGAATCGATTTTCTATTTTAATTTTAATTTTAGTTAAAGTGATAGTAATTTTGTTGTTTTTTGTCTATATAGTTTTTAATATTCAGTTTTAGTTATTTTAGTAGAGTAAGTTGAACCAAATTAAAATGAGAAGTGTTGCCTTAGCATCTAACTGAAACAGGTTTGTTATATTTTATTTTATTTCCATTGTTAGCGTTTATTTTATCTCAAGTAACTTTTTTTATGGTTTTAATATTAGTTTTAGTTAGCTATAATTACCCTGCTAAACTGGCATGACTTTCTCTTGAGATTTTGCTCGTTAAACACTGATGTTAAGGGTTGTGCCGCTGATTTATTCCCTGATGTATTGAGAGTTGTGGGAATCCGTGGACTAATACATGCTGTCTGTATCTCAAGTGGGATTCTTGCGTCTAAATGTGTAAATATTGACGTAATGACAGATGCGTTTGCCTCGGAGCTGTTATTCTGATAATGTAGCTTACAGACTGGCATCGTTAATGGAGTCTTTGTTTAGTCTTTTTATATTTTCATAATCAGTCCTTGACTCACTCAGCAGAACCTGGAACAATGAATGCTGTTTATTTTCCAGCGAGTAATTGGTGTGAGGAAAGTGGGTCATGTGTCGTCCTGTGTGTGTGTGTTTGTGGCAGGTTTCGGCTAACATCGCTCTGGAGGCGCTGGCGCTCCGGCCTGACGCTCTCATGGGTTTATTGTGTACGGTGATGCAGCGGGCTCCTCTGCTGCCCCCGGTGGCCAATGCGGGTCACAGCAGCGCCGCATCCGAGCACAACACCCTCCTCAACTTCACATGCCACACGGTTAACATCTCCGGGTCACCCATGGGTCAGATAAACCAGGTGAGGCTCGTCACAAACCGTCCGATGTGTCCAAAAACCATTCCACCACATATTCTCAGCTTTTTACTTGGATTAAAATAATTCATGTTTTATGCATTTACTGTCTTTCTTTTAAATCATCTAATTATGTTCCTAAATGCTTTAATGAGTATAATATGTTATTTAAATGTTGTAATTTTACCATTTTACAACTATGTATTTTTAGGTTAAATATTAATTTTTAATGTTTTATAATTGTTATAAAATAAAATGTATTATTTTTATATATTTTGATATTTTATATTCTGTCTTTTTTATATTTTATTTAAATCATGCAATTTTTTTTTTCATTTTAGAATTATAAATGTTTGGAATTGTAAATGTTAATTTAAAATAAATAATGAAATATTGTCGTTTTTTTAGAATGTTAAAATATTTTACAATTTATATATATTTTTATAAACTTTTTTTGACACTCCCCAGACACCGGTAGATCCCTTCCCTCCTGCATAGCCCTTTGGTGTCTGGGAGGTCCACGGGGCGATGGTAGTTGGCCCCGAGCCAGAACAGAGAATTAATGGTGGCATCATCCAATGCCGTCGCCACGGCAAGCCCCCAGAATTCCCAGGCGTACTCGAAGAAGGGGAGATCTCGGCGGACTAAGGCAGAGAAACGAGCGGCGATTTCCATGATTTTTCTGTCTTGATCGGGTCTTCTGTCACGCTGCCTACTGTGAAGGAGCGAGGAGACGAAGGAGATTCCAAAATTATCAAACACTTTATTTACAACATAGAAAACCACACGTAGGACACGGGGATCGACGTTCATACAAGTAGACCCGACCAAACCAAACTGAACAGACTGGGGCTTATAAACACAGGGGAATGAGGATAATTATATATACAGTATATATATATCACTGTAAATTATTTTTCAAGGTTTTAAATAAATATTTTTGAAGTACGTTTTACAAGAAAATACTGTTTCAGTTTTTGTACTTCAAAATTTCATGTTTAATTCAATGAATTACTTGCCATTTATTTGTAATTATTTGTGATATTTACTAGCAATTTCCTAGTGAAAGGTGTTTAAATGCCACTTTTACTTCGTATTTAGATTGTAGAAATAAATGTAATAATTGAATAATATTTTATATTAATTCATTTGAACTAATCTAAGCAAAAAGTGCAATTTAAGGGACATAAAGGCAGTTTCATCTGAAAAACAGGGTGCACAAAATATACGTGTGAGATTCTTATATGAAGTCTCTTAATTTGTTAACTTTAACTTTAACAGCTCACTTCGGTCCAGCGCTCTTGAAGCACTCAGATTTCATACTAGAGCTGCTCGTTCACTGCCTAGTGAGTACTCTAAGCCGCAGTTACAGTAATGTTATGATTCAGAGGTCACAGAAGAGCTGTGAATATTGCCCATTTTCCTCCATTAAACGAGGATGAGCCACTGAAGTAAATTGGACATAACCGTCTTAATCATGCCTTTATATGAATCTCACTGCTCTTATAGGTTTTGTTGGCTTATACTGGACATAAATTTATTTCCGGACAGTCCGTTTATGGAGACGAACTGTGCATGAGTAGAGAAATCAAAAACATACCTTTATGAAACAAAAACATATGGGAATATGCTAGAAAATAATATAATACAATGTATTAAATAATACTTTTTTTTTTCAGTGTACTGCAATATATGCATGGACCATATATATTTTTTTTTATTATATATATATATATATATATATATATAATAAAAAATTATATCTAATTCAAAATAATATAAAAAATTATAATAGTCTATCAACAACTTGAAAATAACACTGGTTTGTTGTAACATTTGTTTTAAAAAGCAAAAATGTAATTAAATAAAAGTGAAATAAGAAAATAAATACATGATTTGCAAATAAATACATTCAAAATTCAATACTTAATAAAAAAGATGAATTTGAATATTGTATTTGTTTACCTGCATGTCATGTGAACATGAATCGACATCAGAGAACCAAGAAGATGCCAATGTGTTGTTAAATTATTGAAATATTAACTTTAGATCTCTAGGGGGACTTCAAGAAAATATTTTGGCTCATAGAAGTTCTACAGAAACACTTAACACAAATACAATACGATATGCAAACACAAAGCATGTGGTTTAATTCAGAGTCCCGCTTTTGTGTTGAAAGATCCCATCATCCTTTAGTAAATGCACATTAGCGTAAAAATGAAACTACATTTATGATATCTTGGTTGTGAGATTTTTTTGCAGAGGCGATAGTTATATAATAATCCATGTTTGTGTGTGAATATATACATTAAGTTTCTCCTTGAGATTTGGGGTTCAGTACATCATGAGCTGATCGCGGGACATGGCTTTAATGAGGAGGAAGAGTGAAGTTAAGTATAAATCAGACAAACACCGCAGGCTGATCTCTGTCTAACAGTCTCGAGGTCTGTATAAGTGATCATCAGTCTGCCCTGACGCACACTAACAAGTGAACGACTCGCTGACTTCTGTTCCAAATGGATTTTGTTAGTGTCAGTCGCCTCTGGGAGATTTAGATAATATCATAATCTGATCACATCACTCACACACAGATTCAAATATTACACAGTCTTTCTGTCCTCACAGAAATATTTCAGAAATCAAAAGTCTGTCATTGTATAGAACTCCAAAAATGCCTCATGCAATATATATATATGTGTGTGTGTGTGTGTGTGTGTGT
>NW_015552527.1:155824-158313 GCF_001515605.1 Sinocyclocheilus anshuiensis | reverse complement strand
TTGATTTTTCCGTACATTTCTGCCATATGTACATTAACTGACAGTCACCACTGATAAGCTACCACTAAATATTGTAGAAACTTAATTTCCTGTTAAGTTGCTTTGCAACGATTTGTATCGTGAAAATAAATACAAATAAACTTGAAATGAATTGAATTGAATGTTTAAAAAGAGGTGAAAACAATACTGTACATGGAATGCAAAAAATAAATAAAATAATAATAATAATTTTAAATAATAGTAAATAAATAAATTTGTACATTGCAATGTTATTTTAGTATCATTGAGAGGCTATACTAGTTTTAGTAACATTTTGAATCGATTTTCTATTTTAATTTTAATTTTAGTTAAAGTGATAGTAATTTTGTTGTTTTTTGTCTATATAGTTTTTAATATTCAGTTTTAGTTATTTTAGTAGAGTAAGTTGAACCAAATTAAAATGAGAAGTGTTGCCTTAGCATCTAACTGAAACAGGTTTGTTATATTTTATTTTATTTCCATTGTTAGCGTTTATTTTATCTCAAGTAACTTTTTTTATGGTTTTAATATTAGTTTTAGTTAGCTATAATTACCCTGCTAAACTGGCATGACTTTCTCTTGAGATTTTGCTCGTTAAACACTGATGTTAAGGGTTGTGCCGCTGATTTATTCCCTGATGTATTGAGAGTTGTGGGAATCCGTGGACTAATACATGCTGTCTGTATCTCAAGTGGGATTCTTGCGTCTAAATGTGTAAATATTGACGTAATGACAGATGCGTTTGCCTCGGAGCTGTTATTCTGATAATGTAGCTTACAGACTGGCATCGTTAATGGAGTCTTTGTTTAGTCTTTTTATATTTTCATAATCAGTCCTTGACTCACTCAGCAGAACCTGGAACAATGAATGCTGTTTATTTTCCAGCGAGTAATTGGTGTGAGGAAAGTGGGTCATGTGTCGTCCTGTGTGTGTGTGTTTGTGGCAGGTTTCGGCTAACATCGCTCTGGAGGCGCTGGCGCTCCGGCCTGACGCTCTCATGGGTTTATTGTGTACGGTGATGCAGCGGGCTCCTCTGCTGCCCCCGGTGGCCAATGCGGGTCACAGCAGCGCCGCATCCGAGCACAACACCCTCCTCAACTTCACATGCCACACGGTTAACATCCCCATGGGTCCCATGGGTCAGATAAACCAGGTGAGGCTCGTCACAAACCGTCCGATGTGTCCAAAAACCAATATTCTCAGTGAGTATAATATGTTATTTAAATGTTGTAATTTTACCATTTTACAACTATGTATTTTTAGGTTAAATATTAATTTTTAATGTTTTATAATTGTTATAAAATAAAATGTATTATTTTTATATATTTTGATATTTTATATTCTGTCTTTTTTATATTTTATTTAAATCATGCAATTTTTTTTTTCATTTTAGAATTATAAATGTTTGGAATTGTAAATGTTAATTTAAAATAAATAATGAAATATTGTCGTTTTTTTAGAATGTTAAAATATTTTACAATTTATATATATTTTTATAAACTTTTTTTTTTTTTTTTAAGTTTTCCATTTGAAAATTATAAATGTTTTCGATTTTAAATATTCATTATTAAATATTTCATTATTAAAAAAAATATATATAATTGTGAAATATTTTATAGTTTTTAATGTATTTTTTATATTCTATAATTTTTTAACATTTTATTCAAATGTCAGAAGCAGGTGGAATTTATAACAGAGGGGAGGGGACATACTTTGGACAAAACTGTTTTCCCAAATGAGAAAGATTGTACATTTATATTTATATTCTATATATTATATTTATTGTTTTTATAATTGCATATTATTGTGTGACACTCTTTGAACACATGAGTATCACACAGTATTTCTGAGAGTGATATATATACATTAAGTTTCTCCTTGAGATTTGGGGTTCAGTACATCATGAGCTGATCGCGGGACATGGCTTTAATGAGGAGGAAGAGTGAAGTTAAGTATAAATCAGACAAACACCGCAGGCTGATCTCTGTCTAACAGTCTCGAGGTCTGTATAAGTGATCATCAGTCTGCCCTGACGCACACTAACAAGTGAACGACTCGCTGACTTCTGTTCCAAATGGATTTTGTTAGTGTCAGTCGCCTCTGGGAGATTTAGATAATATCATAATCTGATCACATCACTCACACACAGATTCAAATATTACACAGTCTTTCTGTCCTCACAGAAATATTTCAGAAATCAAAAGTCTGTCATTGTATAGAACTCCAAAAATGCCTCATGCAATATATATATATGTGTGTGTGTGTGTGTGTGTGTGTGTACATTTTAATAATTTAAATACTAAAATTATTAGTGTGTGTGAGTGTGAGTGTGAGTGTGTGTGTGTGTGTGTGTGTCTGTGTGTGAGTGAGTGTGTGTGTGTACATTTTAATAATTTAAATATTAAAATTATTAGTGTGTGTGAGTGTGAGTGTGTGTGTGTGTGAGTGAGTGTGAGTGTGTGTGTGTGTGT
>NW_015552527.1:151388-155553 GCF_001515605.1 Sinocyclocheilus anshuiensis | reverse complement strand
TTGATTTTTCCGTACATTTCTGCCATATGTACATTAACTGACAGTCACCACTGATAAGCTACCACTAAATATTGTAGAAACTTAATTTCCTGTTAAGTTGCTTTGCAACGATTTGTATCGTGAAAATAAATACAAATAAACTTGAAATGAATTGAATTGAATGTTTAAAAAGAGGTGAAAACAATACTGTACATGGAATGCAAAAAATAAATAAAATAATAATAATAATTTTAAATAATAGTAAATAAATAAATTTGTACATTGCAATGTTATTTTAGTATCATTGAGAGGCTATACTAGTTTTAGTAACATTTTGAATCGATTTTCTATTTTAATTTTAATTTTAGTTAAAGTGATAGTAATTTTGTTGTTTTTTGTCTATATAGTTTTTAATATTCAGTTTTAGTTATTTTAGTAGAGTAAGTTGAACCAAATTAAAATGAGAAGTGTTGCCTTAGCATCTAACTGAAACAGGTTTGTTATATTTTATTTTATTTCCATTGTTAGCGTTTATTTTATCTCAAGTAACTTTTTTTATGGTTTTAATATTAGTTTTAGTTAGCTATAATTACCCTGCTAAACTGGCATGACTTTCTCTTGAGATTTTGCTCGTTAAACACTGATGTTAAGGGTTGTGCCGCTGATTTATTCCCTGATGTATTGAGAGTTGTGGGAATCCGTGGACTAATACATGCTGTCTGTATCTCAAGTGGGATTCTTGCGTCTAAATGTGTAAATATTGACGTAATGACAGATGCGTTTGCCTCGGAGCTGTTATTCTGATAATGTAGCTTACAGACTGGCATCGTTAATGGAGTCTTTGTTTAGTCTTTTTATATTTTCATAATCAGTCCTTGACTCACTCAGCAGAACCTGGAACAATGAATGCTGTTTATTTTCCAGCGAGTAATTGGTGTGAGGAAAGTGGGTCATGTGTCGTCCTGTGTGTGTGTGTTTGTGGCAGGTTTCGGCTAACATCGCTCTGGAGGCGCTGGCGCTCCGGCCTGACGCTCTCATGGGTTTATTGTGTACGGTGATGCAGCGGGCTCCTCTGCTGCCCCCGGTGGCCAATGCGGGTCACAGCAGCGCCGCATCCGAGCACAACACCCTCCTCAACTTCACATGCCACACGGTTAACATCTCCGGGTCACCCATGGGTCAGATAAACCAGGTGAGGCTCGTCACAAACCGTCCGATGTGTCCAAAAACCATTCCACCACATATTCTCAGCTTTTTACTTGGATTAAAATAATTCATGTTTTATGCATTTACTGTCTTTCTTTTAAATCATCTAATTATGTTCCTAAATGCTTTAATGAGTATAATATGTTATTTAAATGTTGTAATTTTACCATTTTACAACTATGTATTTTTAGGTTAAATATTAATTTTTAATGTTTTATAATTGTTATAAAATAAAATGTATTATTTTTATATATTTTGATATTTTATATTCTGTCTTTTTTATATTTTATTTAAATCATGCAATTTTTTTTTTCATTTTAGAATTATAAATGTTTGGAATTGTAAATGTTAATTTAAAATAAATAATGAAATATTGTCGTTTTTTTAGAATGTTAAAATATTTTACAATTTATATATATTTTTATAAACTTTTTTTTTTTTTTTTAAGTTTTCCATTTGAAAATTATAAATGTTTTCGATTTTAAATATTCATTATTAAATATTTCATTATTAAAAAAAATATATATAATTGTGAAATATTTTATAGTTTTTAATGTATTTTTTATATTCTATAATTTTTTAACATTTTATTCAAATGTCAGAAGCAGGTGGAATTTATAACAGAGGGGAGGGGACATACTTTGGACAAAACTGTTTTCCCAAATGAGAAAGATTGTACATTTATATTTATATTCTATATATTATATTTATTGTTTTTATAATTGCATATTATTGTGTGACACTCTTTGAACACATGAGTATCACACAGTATTTCTGAGAGTGATGCCGGCGTCTGTGGTGTCCGGATGGATAGAAACAGACAGGATTTCTGTGTTTTTCATAGCTTTCTCTTGACTTATTGCCACAAAAACTAAAACAGGAGTGTGGTTTTGATGGGCTGAAGCTCCTGAAGGTGTTAATGACATCTGCGGCTCTGTCTGGACGTCCAGCTGTGAGTTCAGGAGATCAGACTTCAGTCCACAATCACACTGAGACTCACAGCTGACCCGACTGACTGAAGCACTGCTGCACAGATGTGTTAAATACTAAAATTATTAGTGTGAGTGTGAGCGTGTGAGCGTGTGAGCGTGTGTGTGTGTGTGTGCGTGAGTGCGAGAGCGAGTGAGTGTGAGTGTGTCTGTGTCTGTTTAGGCAGCTCATCTGCAGAGCTGCATTAAAGATGTATTCCTCTCACTAACCTGAAGAGCAAACAGAGAAACGCCTCTGAATGCCGAAACACTGGAAGCGTTTCATCTCCACTGCGCTAGAGAGAGAGACAGAGACGCACAGGAGAGATCTGAGTCTGTGAAATACACAGCTACATTATCACACTGAATAAAAGCAGAGTTACAGACACAGAGAGGTCTGAGAAACCAAGCCATCAACGATATCTGACCGCTCTGAGTTTGACTCTATAATCATCACACGGCCCTGCATCATATCTGATGAATGAAATCCAACAGTTTCTGACTCGTTTTGAGCTGCTGGTTTCAAAAATAGTGGTTGTTTTACTCTCTCATGTCACACTTTCTCACTCAAAATGATGCATTTTGTAGCATTTTGCTTTTGAGAGAAGTCTTGAATTCTCCATTAATCAGCAGAAAATCAGCCAGATCACAACTATTTTATCCATTCTCAGCTCAGATCACATTATTTGATGCATAATCCTGAATTACAGCCAGAGACAGAAGAAAATACAAACATGACTCGAGCCTGATGTTTTCTGCTTTCACTGCATGCAAACACACACATTGCAGATTTTGTGAGAAAAGCTTATTTATTTAGTTCTCTGACATCAAATTGAGTATTTTAACATTTTTAACTCATTTGCAGATTGCGAGTTAAATTATACATTTAGATTTTTTGTTGTTGTTGCTAAGCAGTTGATAGGGTGTTCTGGGTGGTTACCAAGGTGTTTTGGGTGCCAGGGTGTTGCTAAGCAGGTGTTTTAAGTTGTTTCCAGGACGTTGCTACATCTGTGGGTGTTTTACTGCATACAAACTGTGACAGAAAATGACAGATTTGGGGGGAAAACAACCTGTTTATTTATTTTGTAAGGTTATTTGACATTAAATGGAGTATTTGAACATATTGTAATTTATTATTATTATTTTTCTTTTTTTTTTTTTGTAGATCTTTTAGGTGTTGTAGGATGTCTTTTTTGTTTGACATTTGACTGCTTTTGTTATTTTAAAAAGTGCATTAAAGCATGCATATATATATATATATATATATATATTCTTATTTTGTGAAAAAACTATGATGGAAAGTTTTTACTGATATTTTTGAACTCAGCATCATCAAATCAGATAATATTAGGCCTTTTTTGCAAATCAGAATAATTTTTTCTAAAAGGCCGGTCTGCGTCATCCGTAATTTTGACTTGTCATGGTCTGTTGGTTTTAATTTTCACTGATAATTATATAGCCGAACGCCCGTCCATTTGTGTATGCAAATGTGATATAGTCTTCATATTGCTGATATTGTTATTTCCATATCCAGAGAAGTTTGACCTGAGTATTTCAGCTGAAGTAACCCAGCACTCACAGTTAGTTTTCTGTGACGTTCAGGCTTTGGTTTGCCGTGTGTCTGTGTCACTGTCAGTGTTGCAGGAGTGAAGCGTGATTCGGCGAGCATTCCTGTGTCACGCTTGTGGATGTTCTCAGACGTGTCAGTGCCGTCATTAGAGACACTCTAAACTGACATGTAAGGTATGCTTTTAATGTCTCGGGTGTAATATTTCTGTTTCAAACAAGAATATTGAAGTTTAGCATCAGTGCAGTAAACTGATAAAAAATGATATGATCAATAAATCATGGCAACATGTGTTTTACATTATACAGTAAAGTCACAAGTTTTTTTTCAATTCTATTTTTATTAAATTTTGTCAAAAAATCCAAAGAAACAATACCACATACAAAACAATACAGTAACATTGTGTGTGTGTGTGTGTGAGTGTGTGTGCGTGTGTGTGTGTGTG
>NW_015552527.1:131841-151281 GCF_001515605.1 Sinocyclocheilus anshuiensis | reverse complement strand
TGTGTGTGTGTGTGAGTTTGTGTGTGTGTGTGTGTGTGTGTGTGTAAAATAATAACAATAGTAATAAATTAACAAGAAAATTGCATAGATTACCCTAAAAAAAGGTTAGTTCACATCAGTAATTGGTTCACAGTCATCATTATTTAACATTTCAATAAAGTCACATTAGTTAACATTAATTAACATTCCATTGACTAATTAACTAACAAAGAGCAATGCATTTGTTACAGTATTTATTAATCTTTGTTAACATTAGGAAAATACTAATGTAACTGTAACTGTAGGTTCATGTTAGCTCATGTCCATTAAATAATATTAACAGATACAACTTTTGATTTTAATAATAATCTGTTAGTAAATGAAACATTAAATTGACATTATGATTAATAAATGCTTAAAAAATTGTAAATAGTAAATTATTTCCATTATATTTAAGGGATAATTCACCCAAAAATGAAAATCCGGTCATCATTTGCTCAGCCTCATGTTTCTTTCTTCTGTTGAATATAAATAAGCTATTTTGAAGAATGTTGGGAACAAAATATTTGCTGGTAGCCATTGACTGCCATAGTATGGAAAAAAAAATACTATGGAAGTTAATGGCTACCGACGACTGTTTGGTTCTCAACATTCTTCAAAATATCTTCTTTCATGTTCGACAGAAGAAATAAACTCATACAGGTTTAGTAAGTAAATAATGACAAAATGTTTGGGTGCACACTGTCCCTTTAAGAGAGAAACAATTGAGAATGAATGGTTCTTATTTGTCATTTTCTGTCCTGTGAATCACTCTTTCTCTCATTCTAGCTTGATCGAATCTTATCGATCTAATACAGTAAATACAGTTATAAAATACACACACACACACGCACACAGACAGAGTCTCTCAGAACAAACACAGATCTTTTCACACACATCACAATGACTCTCACATGCATCTGTTTCTTATTTCTGCTAATGGCTGCAGTAAAAAACCCAAATCACATCATGTGCTAATTCCTGCAGTCAGTGAATGCGATCTCAACCGCAGTCGTCTACATGATCGCAGCCAAGGCACTTTTCTCATACAGTTCCAAAAAGAGGAAGGACTCAGGCTAATTGCCTGTACAGTAATTTGTGTGCATGCAGGCCGTCTGTGGCCTTCAATTAAAACACTGAAATGAACGAGCGTCTGAGAAGCAGCAGCAGGGCTGCCGTCTGTCAATTACAGTAACACCTTGTTAGGTTTAACTGCCGCTCTCTCTCTCCAGCAGCTGGGAATGACGCTTTATTCTTCTCATGGCCCATGTTTTCCTGTCTGTGTTTATTTTTTTCTTTATGACAGGAAGGTTTATGTGTGTGACACTTTTTCTGCAATAAGCACATTTTACAATGTCATTTCTATTTAAATTTAATTTATTTTTATTTTGGTTTTAGCTTGAATAACTTTACTTCAACTTAACCTTAATTTATTTCATTCATTTTTTAAGTTTTAAGTTTTCATCAAAAAATGTTTTCATTTTATTTCAGCTTTATTTCAGTTAATACAAATGACTAAGCACTTCTTAAGAATTAGTCACTGAATTTGAATTTAATATTTTTTTGTAGTACTATAGCACTTATTGACATTTTGGTTTTGAATCTAAATGTTTATATATTTTCGGTTTTTCATTTTAATATTAGTTCAAGGTTTAGAATTTAAATAATGTATACATTTTTATAATTTTTTATTATATTTCTATTTAAATGCTATTTATTTTTATTTTGGGTTTAGTTTTCAGAATTTTACTTCAATTTAAACTTAATTAAGTTGTAATTTTTCATTTAATATTTGTTTCAATTAACAAAAAAAAAAAAAAGAAAGATTTTAAGCACTTCTGAAGAAGACCTAATAACTGAATTTGAATTAAATATATATTTTTTTTATTTTTAATACTATTATATTATTTATTAATATTTTGAATTTGAACTATTCTTGATTTTGAAGCATTTTTAATTTGGATATTTAAAAATTTTTGGTTTTAATTTTAATTTTAGTTTAATTTGTAACAATTTTGACAATGTATAATTTTTATTGTTTAAATTTTAATATTTTCAGTTTTCATGTTAATTTTAGTTTGTTTTAATAAATTTACAATATATAATTTTTATTATTTTTTACTATTTTTCTATTTATTTTTTACAGTTTTAGTTTGTCATTTTCATTTTATTTCAGCTTTATTTCAATTAACAATAATGGTTTCTAATAGTTTTAGTTTTAGTTAACACTGGTATTTAATACATATTTGTTTTTGAGGGGCTTTGAGTGTGTTATAAGTCACTTTTGATAAAAGTACTTGTAAAATGACTAAGTACAGTACAGTAAAAAAATAACATCAAACTGTTGTATCTAATGTAAAATAAGCTCATACTCATGTCTGTGATGAAGACACTGTAAGAAAATCAGAAATAACTGCACTTCTAAAGATTATTTCACTAAAGTGTAAAACACAATTAGTGTTTTGACCTAAATCTGTCTTGTTTGCCAAACCCAAACCCATAAACCTTAATGTACGTTCATAGAGCTGGATTAACGCGGGCTGAACGTGCTGTATTGGACAAATGGGAAAGCACTCATCTCAGCGTGTTGTCATGAGCGTGGTTTGGGCTGATTTTGAGGTTTTCACTGATAGATGTATCTGTCTGTTCTCGGCTTTATGAGTGTTGCCATATGGCCTGTCGCTGGTCACTACAAGAGTCCAGATTTAATCTTCTTCACACATTCAGAATTTTTCTTCAATTTAAACTTAATTAAGTTGTAATTTTTCATTTAATATTTGTTTCAATTAACAAAAAAAAAAAAAAGAAAGATTTTAAGCACTTCTGAAGAAGACCTAATAACTGAATTTGAATTAAATATATATTTTTTTTATTTTTAATACTATTATATTATTTATTAATATTTTGAATTTGAACTATTCTTGATTTTGAAGCATTTTTAATTTGGATATTTAAAAATTTTTGGTTTTAATTTTAATTTTAGTTTAATTTGTAACAATTTTGACAATGTATAATTTTTATTGTTTAAATTTTAATATTTTCAGTTTTCATGTTAATTTTAGTTTGTTTTAATAAATTTACAATATATAATTTTTATTATTTTTTACTATTTTTCTATTTATTTTTTACAGTTTTAGTTTGTCATTTTCATTTTATTTCAGCTTTATTTCAATTAACAATAATGGTTTCTAATAGTTTTAGTTTTAGTTAACACTGGTATTTAATACATATTTGTTTTTGAGGGGCTTTGAGTGTGTTATAAGTCACTTTTGATAAAAGTACTTGTAAAATGACTAAGTACAGTACAGTAAAAAAATAACATCAAACTGTTGTATCTAATGTAAAATAAGCTCATACTCATGTCTGTGATGAAGACACTGTAAGAAAATCAGAAATAACTGCACTTCTAAAGATTATTTCACTAAAGTGTAAAACACAATTAGTGTTTTGACCTAAATCTGTCTTGTTTGCCAAACCCAAACCCATAAACCTTAATGTACGTTCATAGAGCTGGATTAACGCGGGCTGAACGTGCTGTATTGGACAAATGGGAAAGCACTCATCTCAGCGTGTTGTCATGAGCGTGGTTTGGGCTGATTTTGAGGTTTTCACTGATAGATGTATCTGTCTGTTCTCGGCTTTATGAGTGTTGCCATATGGCCTGTCGCTGGTCACTACAAGAGTCCAGATTTAATCTTCTTCACACACACACACACACACACACACACACACACACACACACACACACACGTGCATCCACATGGTGTTTTTTTACTCTAAAATGAATTTGTTTTCATCTCTAGCCCAGATTTCAGTGCAATATAAATGATGATACAAACAAGCAGCTTCTAATTCTAATGACTCTTTTTGGTAAATACTGTTAATGACATTATAAATGAAATCACAAGTTATTGATGAAGTTGGTTGGCAATGCAGTGCTAAATGCACCTCCACAATACATCAGTTTAAAAAGACAGCCAAAACACGCTTCTTTTAGTAGGTCACGATTTGATAAAATACATTATATAATATCAGTGACACAAAACTGCTGCTTTATTGTTTTAAAGTTCAGTGTTAAACAAGGTTGTGTGCTTTTCAGTTCTTAAATGTAAGTGTGTTCCTGTAGCTGTAATGTAAACCTTCAATGCAATGTAAGTCACTTTGAATAAAATCGTCTGCCAAATTCATTAATGCACATGTAAAAGTGTTGCATTTTAAATGAGGCAGCAAACAGGATGCAGAATTTGAGCCATTCAAATTTGATAGTAAGGAAGTAGAACGACAATGAATTGAATTGTGAAGAAACTCATTAAGTTGTCATTTGTAGCTTTGCAAATTTTGAAAAAAAAGTATATTATTTATTAATATTTTGAATTTGAACTATTCTTGATTTTGAAGCATTTTTAATTTGGATATTTAAAAATTTTTGGTTTTAATTTTAATTTTAGTTTAATTTGTAACAATTTTGACAATGTATAATTTTTATTGTTTAAATTTTAATATTTTCAGTTTTCATGTTAATTTTAGTTTGTTTTAATAAATTTACAATATATAATTTTTATTATTTTTTACTATTTTTCTATTTATTTTTTACAGTTTTAGTTTGTCATTTTCATTTTATTTCAGCTTTATTTCAATTAACAATAATGGTTTCTAATAGTTTTAGTTTTAGTTAACACTGGTATTTAATACATATTTGTTTTTGAGGGGCTTTGAGTGTGTTATAAGTCACTTTTGATAAAAGTACTTGTAAAATGACTAAGTACAGTACAGTAAAAAAATAACATCAAACTGTTGTATCTAATGTAAAATAAGCTCATACTCATGTCTGTGATGAAGACACTGTAAGAAAATCAGAAATAACTGCACTTCTAAAGATTATTTCACTAAAGTGTAAAACACAATTAGTGTTTTGACCTAAATCTGTCTTGTTTGCCAAACCCAAACCCATAAACCTTAATGTACGTTCATAGAGCTGGATTAACGCGGGCTGAACGTGCTGTATTGGACAAATGGGAAAGCACTCATCTCAGCGTGTTGTCATGAGCGTGGTTTGGGCTGATTTTGAGGTTTTCACTGATAGATGTATCTGTCTGTTCTCGGCTTTATGAGTGTTGCCATATGGCCTGTCGCTGGTCACTACAAGAGTCCAGATTTAATCTTCTTCACACACACACACACACACACACACACACACACACACACACACACACACGTGCATCCACATGGTGTTTTTTTACTCTAAAATGAATTTGTTTTCATCTCTAGCCCAGATTTCAGTGCAATATAAATGATGATACAAACAAGCAGCTTCTAATTCTAATGACTCTTTTTGGTAAATACTGTTAATGACATTATAAATGAAATCACAAGTTATTGATGAAGTTGGTTGGCAATGCAGTGCTAAATGCACCTCCACAATACATCAGTTTAAAAAGACAGCCAAAACACGCTTCTTTTAGTAGGTCACGATTTGATAAAATACATTATATAATATCAGTGACACAAAACTGCTGCTTTATTGTTTTAAAGTTCAGTGTTAAACAAGGTTGTGTGCTTTTCAGTTCTTAAATGTAAGTGTGTTCCTGTAGCTGTAATGTAAACCTTCAATGCAATGTAAGTCACTTTGAATAAAATCGTCTGCCAAATTCATTAATGCACATGTAAAAGTGTTGCATTTTAAATGAGGCAGCAAACAGGATGCAGAATTTGAGCCATTCAAATTTGATAGTAAGGAAGTAGAACGACAATGAATTGAATTGTGAAGAAACTCATTAAGTTGTCATTTGTAGCTTTGCAAATTTTGAAAAAAAAGTATTAAAAGTCTATCTATCTATCTATCTATCTATCTATCTATCTATCTAGCTGTCCATGGGTAGATGTCACCTAAATATGTATTTAGTTTATATATTTCATTATATTTGTGCACCAAGATGGAAGAACACTTAATTTCCCAGAATGCATTTCTAGTTTTGATTTTTTTTTTAATTGCAATTCAGTAAATCAATCTTCCTGTAATTTAATTTCAACTTCTGTGTCGTAGCCTAATGAATTAAAATTCACCCTCATGAATTGAAAGGGAAATACTAGTGAATTTTGCGCTGTCTCTTGAAGCACAAATCATTTTGATACTGGCAGCAGTGAATCATCTTGTTGAAGGCGTCCAGACGAAGCGATGAGCTCATACTGTGTGGAGGAGATACAGACTCAACAATACAGATAAAAGAGAAATAATACAACAATACAGAATAAAAAGAGAGTTTAATATGAAGGAATTAAAAGTTTGTGGGGCCTCATCATCATCACCGAGTCATTCTTCACATCCTAGGGCTCTTTTTACCATTTCATCTGTCTTTCTCTGACTCACTTCATTGAGAAAGTGAAAAGTATTGAGCGTCTGTACTGTATGTAGTGACCTCTTCATCATCTGCTCTCTCTCATTCACACATATTTTAAGGACTCCAGTCACTTAGAAAGTAGAACAGACGGCAAGACAATGAGATCATCATAACAGCCCACAGATGTAGAAATAGAGGATTGCAAAAGTATTAATCTGTTAGAGAGACAGTCTGCATGTTAGATTCTTGACTAAGCTCTGTCTCTCTGGCATATCTCGAGTCGGATTTCCTGATTAACCAGCTACAATGATATTATGGTGTGAAACTCATTGTATTTTCGGCCGTTGTGCTGCTCGTATTAGCCCTTAATGGCAACAGATAAACAAACAGCGTAAATACGGTTCAACAAGAATGGTTTTCCCTGCTGAGCCTCTTCATCTGGCTTCATTCCCATCAGACACCTGCACCTGAGCACCAATCTCACCCTGTTTATCACTCTGTTTATAAGAGCATTAGGGCCGCCAGGAATCAAGATGGCTTTTCAGTAAACACAATTTTCTCCTGAAGATCTCAGCTTCATTGACTCAACATTTATTGGTGGCAGGCTGTAGCTCCAGCAGGTCTGAGCTGGATTTATTTACAGGCTTTGTAGAAGAATCACCCATAATTGTTGTGCTTTGTAGGTGCTTGATTTTGCAGTGATGCCAGATGCCTTCAAATGCCACCAATATTTCTGGACAGTGTCATTAATAACTTTTTAATTTACTGGCAAAGCCATTGTTTTTTCATGCACTGGTGCATTTTGAGATTTTGGGCTATTTTGCTCCTGTATATTTTAATTACAATACATGTCTTTAAAGGCATTTTTCTCTAAATTAGTTTCTTTCTCATTTTCAGCAACACTTACATATACCAAATTTTACAGTTTTATTCCTGTCTATATTCTGAATATTTTTACAGAGAGATTTGTTCATATAATATTCCTCTGATTTTATTATTCTTATTATTGTACTTTATCTGTTTACATAAGTAGATTTGAATTATAATACATATCTTTGAAGACAGTTTTCTCAAAATGTGTTTTATCTCCACTTCAGCAACACTTACATACACCAAATTGTACAGTTTTATTCCTATCTATATTCTGAAGGGTTTTATAGAGCAGTTTGTTCATATATAATTTGCCTGATGTATTATTACACTTTGATTACAATTACAATTCATATCGTTAAAGACGGTTTTCTCAAAATGAGTTTCTTTCTCCACTTTAGTAACACTTACATACACCAAACTTAGCAGTTTTATTCTTATTTATATTCTGAAGATTTTTACAGAGTGATTTGTTCATATAATATTCCCCTGATTCTATATTGCACTTTATCTATTTGCATTAGTAGATTTCAATTATAATACATATATTTGAAGACGGTTTTCTCAAAATTAGTTTTATCTACACTCCGGTAACACTTACATTCACCAAATTTTACAGTTTTATTCCTATCTATATTCTGAAGGGTTTTATAGAGCAGTTTCTTCATATATCATTTGCCTGATTTATTATTACACTTTATATATTTGTGTCTGTAGATTTCAATTACAACACATATCTTTAAAGTTTATTCCTCCACTCCAGTAACACTTACATACACCAAATTTTACAGTTTTATTCCTCTCTATATTCTGAAGGTTTTTATAGAGGGGTTTGTTCATATAATATTCCTCTGGTTTTTTTTAGACTTTATAAATTTGCATCTGTAGATTTCAACTGCAAAACATATCTTATAGACGGTTTTCTCAAAAAGAGTTTATTCCTCCACTCCAGTAACGCTTACATACACCACATTTTACAGTTTTATTCCTGTCTATATTCTGAATGTTTTTATAGAGGGGTTTGTTAATATATCATTCACCTGATTTATTATTGCACTTTTTCGTCAGTATATATTTACGTCTGTATTTCAATTACAATACATATCCTTAAAGAGTTTCTTTCTTCACTTCAGTAACACTTCTGTACATGAAACTTAGCAGTTTTATTCCTGTCTATATTCTGAAGGTTTTTATAGAGGGGTTTGTTCAAGTAACATTTATACTGATTTATATAACATTTTATTCCTAAAAACGTGGTGAAAATGCATTTTTTGTTGTTTGTTTTTTTCTGTCTGTTGACAGTATTTTCTCATTTCTGGAGTAATAAAAAGAGAAATCCAAAATCCCTTCTGTAAAAACATTTAATATGTCAACAAAATCAAACAAGATTTTAGAACCTGAATGTTCAGATTTCTCATTGCATAATTCTGATTTTTGGTTGCAATATTCCTTTAATATTGCTGAACCATCACCAGTGTTGGGGAGTAACTAGTTACATGTAACGGAATTACGTAATTTAATTACAAAATAAAAGTAATTGTAATCAGTTACAGTTACTAAGAAAATATGTGTAATTAAATTACAGTTACTTATGAAAATGTTAAGGATTACAAAGGGGGTTACATCTGATTTTTTCACACACACTCCCACATACAGATTTAATTGAGTTCTTCCATAAATTGCAGTGACTGCTCTAAAATATGAAACACCAATGTTTCAGAAGTTTATAACATGCTTGTCCGACAGGGTTTATGTATATGCTTTATTTTTTTAAGATTTACTATTTTTTTCTATGGAATTGTTAGATTCCAGTGTTTCCTGTCATAGCTATGCAAAGATTTGAAAGCAGTCTGGAGTAAAATGATTTGAGCAGCCAGACATAAACGAATTTAGTGAAAGTGAAGTGACGTGTGGCCAAATATGGTGACCCATACTCTGAATCTGTGCTCTGCATTTAACCCGTCCAAGTGCAAAGTTACACTACTTATTACATTTTAAGTAGGGTAACTTGTAATCTGTAACCTATTACATTTCCAAAGTAACCTTCCCAATACTGACCATCACATGCTTTTAAAATCCAGTGTTTAGCTGCAGTACTTTCTGATGCTGATGTGTTAAATATCAGCAGTCGTAGAGTCAGTCGGAAATGATGCTGAAGTTGATAGAAAACATGTTTTTGGGCTCCTCAGTGCTCCTTCACTCCCAGGTGAGTCTGCCCTTTCCTGAAACCAGCTGAAGATATTTTATGCATTAGCTTTTTAATTTGATGATCTGCATTAATCAGGGTTGTTCTGTCAGCTGGAGTGGCGTCAGGAGGAGATGACCATGACCAAACGCTCCTCAGAGCTCATGAACGAGTCGTAGATCTGTTGATTGAACTACACCATCATAATGGAACAGTTTCATTTCTGTAAACAACATCTGTCTTTTCCTGTAATATTCTTATTGTAAAATATTAGCTGGATTACGCTTTTTTCAGCTTTCCTGAAGAGGAAAACTGCTGCGTCAAGGACGTTCAATGTGGTAACATCACAGCAGGGAAATCTGTTACTTTGTAGCATTTTTTAATAAAATAAATTGAAACCTGAAGACTTTATCAAAGGATTAACAGCTGAGCGATTTTATTTTTCAATGTTATTGTGCACACAATATAATTATTTTTCATGCATAAGAAACTGTATAAATTCTAAGCATTATTGATCACAATTGCTTAAACCAGTTATTATAGTTATATAGTTCATTTTTATTACTTGAAATAAAATACAATTAAAAATACATTTTAAATATAAAAAATTACAATTATTTTATTTCAGCTAGTTGCCTAATATTTCTAATTTTTATTTAGTTTAACTTGATACAATAACAAACTACAACTGAAATAAAATGTATAAAAATTATATAGACTTAATAGTAACACATTTACTAAAACTTTAAAATTAAAACAAAAATATAAAAAGTATTAATATATAAATATATTAGTAATACAAATATTTAAAATATTAATATATTTTATACAAATATTAATGTATTTAAATATATTTATTAAATTCACGGTGGGGACCTAAATTGAGGTCCCTACGGGTAAACAAGCTAATAAATGACAGAATGAAGTTTTGTGTGTGTGTGTGTGTGTGTGTTTGTGTGTGTGAGTGTGTGTGTATATATCGTGCCAAACTCATTTAGTGAGATCTCACAGAAAATACAAATAATTTAGATCACATCAATATATTCAAATAATATTTCTATCCACACTGTTCATGTTGATAATTCATGCTGCATAATGAGAACAGACACAACACAGGACAATGCATATTTTTGTCTTGGAATTAAAAAAAAAATATATTTAAAATATTGAAGAGAAAAAAATATTTTATTATTTTATTTTATTATATATATATATATATATATATAGTCTGCATTGTCATGTTCTGCTCACAAATGGCACAACAGGAAGAGGGAGGGCTGAGGGACTTTTAATTTGTTACACATGTCTGGAGGGAGCAGGTGTTTGTTTGAGGCCTGTTTGAGGTCTTTAGTTCAGCTTCTCTTAAATAACTCAGTCCTTGTATTTTTCTAAATTATTTTTCATGCATCTTTGTGGAATAATTGTGATTCATCTGGAAGCAAACTGGAGGATTTCAGGACAAACTGAAAAAGCACTTGGTGAGGTCAGTGTGTGTTTCTTTCCATGCTGAAGGGAATGATGTGAGCTGCTTTAATATGCTGAGATTGGGCCGTTTTGATTCTTGAGTTCAGAACTGGATGTGTTTGTGATTGTTGTTAATGATTTACAAAAAAGCTCAATCATTAATGAAGCATCTAATAATGGTGTATGAATATAGTGAGTGGATTTTGATGTTTGCATATTGTTTATAGTGTTTCTGAATCTGTAGTGTGGAATTACTTCTGAAATCAGAATTATTGTCATAGTAAAGGCTGTTGGTGGAGCTCAGTGATTTCATAAGTATATTTGTCTTATTTTAAAATTAGTTGCTTACTTTCCTTTTCTGAAAGTAGTTTAGTGGCATTTTTCATGGTTGCGGTATACTTTTGTACCCCATTACAGTTTTTGTTTGTTTGTATATACATTATTTATTTATTATTTATTTTTATGTATTTATTATTTTTATTTATTTATTTAGCATTAGAGAGGCAAATTCCTTTTTTTATTTTTTTATTTGAGAACTGGTATATTAGACAAATGTTGTTGTTGTTGTTATTATTATTTAACATAATAATACCTATAACATGTGCACCAATAATGCGATTTTTTCCAATAATCAGCAGGTTGGAGATATTCCATAAATAACATTTGACCAAAATGCTTGTATTGAAATATTTTGCATTCTACCTATGATAAAACGGCACTAAATGTTAAGTTTTGTGAAGGAGGGCCACGGGTAGGAAGCCTTTGAGCTGTGTTTATGATCAATGCACATAACAGTGTCAATATGTATTTTAGGCATAGGAGGAGGGTGAACCAACTCCAGGGTAAGGCTAAAAGTAGCTTAATGTAACTACAAATATCATAAACCCGGCTTTTTAGGCAAGTACCAGATATGGGTGTCATGGCTAAAAAAAAAATTCTTTTAATTGGACTGAATTTGTATTTAACGTGATCACAGTTTAATAAAAAACTTTGCAAGTTGCTAATTATAACATTTTTATTTCCACGCTTATTCAAACTCAAAAACCGAAAGTAAAGAATATCGTGACTAACTTCGCAAGTTTAAGCACTCTCAAAAAAAAAAAATCATTATAATCAATTAAGATGTCTACACTGTGAAATGAATCTCTTACGTTGTACGCACATCTGCACTTTGTTGTTTAGTCAGCAAGCGCACGCTCTGAACAAAACGGTGATTCAGCGATGACTCATCTGAACGCCTCTGATTGGCCATTGCATTCATAAACTCAACAGCATCGTGTGTGATTGGTTACAATGCGCAACGCTGTAAAAAACGCGTAAAAAGAAATATGGTGCAAAATGAGCTGATCTCAATTTAATGCCACAATTGACGCTTTCCGTTAATTTTCCCTTTGTTTGCAAAAGACGTAATATATTTAATTTAATTGTGCAAGGGCATTTTGGTCCGTTTTGGTGGCATTTTTGCGTGGTCAGGGGAAAGCCACATGCTTTGCCTTCTAGCTATGGAAATGGCATATTTTGAGTTTTGATGGTACTTTGGGCTGTTTTTGACTGGCATGGGCTAGTCTTGTCACGCAGACCTGGCAAAGCCTAGTGTTTATGTAAATCTGTCATTCGTGTTATGCGCCAAATCGCGGAACGGAGGGACCAGCGCTATATTTTTTTGACCTTTTCTTAACCTTCCACTCCCATTGGGTCCCGCTGGATCCCGATCCCAGTCAGAATCAGAATCAGAAGAGCTTTATTACCAAGTATGTTCATTATTAAATGATAAGAATGTCCTGGTAGGAATGCACATATCTTCACAGAAACTGATATATGAAGTATTCTGAAGTATATGAAGTATATGAGTTCTGCCTGTAGGTTGGTATAAGATGAACCGAACAGTGATCAGAGAGCCCAAATCTAAACCTGGCTGCCTTTTGCGGCGCCATCTTGTTCATCGTTCCTCAATGCAGGCCTCTCTACACTGTAGTTCAGTATAGTTTTAAATGGCTCCGTCCTTCAGTATGTTTTCTTAGTGCGGTGAATAGGGATGCAAAAAGGTGGAAAATTTCCAGTAAAATGTGGAAACATTCCAGAAACTTTCCAGGATTTTTTTGGAATATTTCAAGGATTTTTGGAACGTTTCCGGAAACTTACGGGAAATTTTCCACCCCTTTGCAACCCTAGCGGTGAACCCTAATCTCTTTCCTTTAGCCGGCTCTCTCAGCGTTCCGGACTGAATGCAGTGTTTGTGTAGCCGTGTGTTTGGACACTTGTGTCCGCGAGAGACGGCGCTGGAAGCATGAATGATGTATTAGTTGGAAGCGGCTCTAATGAATCTGTCAATGCAGGGATGGAAACGTTTGTACGGCTCCTTTGTATCAATCAGACACACTCTCTCCTGGGAAATCGATCGGCAGCGCCTGCTTTACAAGCCCCGGGTCACCAGCGCTTATCCTGGCCTTGTTTGTATTGAAAGAGAGACAGGAGAGGAGGACTGTGGGATTGAGGCAGCGTTTATGAGGACGTGCGGTTAAACTAGATTAGCTGTTGACTTCATAACACACTCATAAAGGAGGCAGATGATGGTGGGATTTATTAAAAAAGCGATCTAACGTAATGGTTTTTGCATTTGCTCTGCTCTGCTCTTGCATCATGTTTCTGAATCACAGATGACACTGAATGACTCAGTTGATTCACTGATTTTACTTACAAGCAAATGCAATAGTAGTAGCATTTATTGAATGAAGTATTAAGGTATGAGATGACGTGTTATATTGTGAATACTGTCATAGCATAAGCGGTGTGATGGTATTCTGTATGTCAAACTACAGTAATGCATTGATTAATTTTGCATCTCTATTTATCATTACCTTGCGTTCAGTTCTGGCCTTAAATTTAAGTATAATCAAAAGTCATTTCAACTTCGGTTTTACATGTACACACATACATAAATATATATTATAAAAAAGAAATTACAATTTTTTTTATTCCAAACAAAGCTTAACTGAAACATTAAAATAGCAAATTTTGTTTAAAAATTAAAATTTTGTATCATTTATGTTTTAGAATCGCATGCACTGATAAATCAAAGTAAATGGAGTCCGTTTTGATTTCATGTTGACGTTAGATGTTCATTTGCATTATTGTAGCACAGCCGTGAGTTTCTGCTGTTCACTCGCTCGTTTGCTGATCAAACTCATCAAAACTCATTAGCGTTTTTGACACGCCAAAGAAAATATCGACTCCTCGGGAAAAACAATAAGCACACTTCAGGTCCAATCACAGCTGGAGATGTGACGAGGCTGCTGGTGATTGCATGAAAGAGATGTGTGAAGCAGTTGCAACAACGCGATAAATAATTGAGCGCCATTAAATTCAAAGCGCTGTGTAGAAACGATGCATCGATTAAACCGGCGTAGTTATCCAGGGCTTCTTTAAGTCCAACTAGCCATTCAGATAACCCACATACTAGTGTATTTCAGTAGCTGTGGACACCCCTGCTAGATAATTCATACTAAACGGTCATACGTGCGGTTCTTGAAACGTTCTCTGGAGACTCTCGTCCAGGAATCACGGTGTTGAATGATGTTCCTGCGCTGAAGCTCATCTGCATTCATCACGCCCGGCTCAGAGCAGAGAGAGTGATTCATAAAAGAACATGAAACACTGGTATCTGTGCGAAATTGATGACGGAAAAGACTTCTTTAAATAAACCGAGAGCTTCATCCATCCTGTTCCATCGCTGGGGTTTTATGCGCTCCATCTCTCATGCCGTGGCCTTTTTTTAGTTCTGTAATGACAAGCGAGAGTAATTTGAGATTAAATCTTCCCTTTGACACTGTAAATGAAGTGAATACCGTAGTACAGACAAACCCTGGGGTGTTTGGAGCTGCTGTGTGTAGAAGGTAGTAATTGTTTTTGGACATGAAACATGAAGTCTCTTCTGCTCACCAAGGCTGCGTTGATTTGATCAAAAAATACAGTAAAAATTGTGAAATATTTTTAATATATAAAACAGCTGTTTTCTATGTGAATATCTGTTAAAATGTCATTTATTTCTGTGATGCGCAGCTGTATTTTCAGCATCATTACTCCAGTCTTCAGTGTCACATGATCTTCAGAAATCATTCTAATATGCTGATTTATTAGAAACATTTCTGATTATTATCAATGTTGAAAACAGTTGTGCTGCACAATATTTTTGAGCAAACCATGATACACTACCATTCATAAGTTTGGGGTAGAAAAAGGAGAAATTAATACTTTTATTCATCAAGGATGCATTACATTGATCAAAAGTGACAGTAAAGACATTTATAATGTTGCTGTTCTTTTGAACTTTCTATTCCTCAAATAAACATCAAAAAATATATCCTTTATTTCTACAAACTTTTTAAGCAGCAAAAATGTTTATATTCTTATTATTATCAAAACTGATAATAAGAAACATTATTAATAATTAAGCACCAATAATAATTGATAATAAATGATCACTTAAGTACATAATAATAATAATAATCATCTAATAAAAAATGGCAGTAAAGACATTTTTATTTTTTATTTTATTTTATTTTTTTTATTTTTTTTTTTTATTTTATTAAAGAATCCTGGGAAAAATGTATCACAGGTTCTACAAAAATATCAAGCAGCAAAAACTCTTTTCAACATTGATAATAATAAGAAACATTATTAATAATTGAGCATTGATAATTTAGCAGCAAATCAGCATATTATAATGATTTCTGAAGATCATGTGACACTGAAGACTGCAGTAATGATGCTGAAAATACAGCTGCGCATCACAGAAATAAATTACAGTTTAACAGACATTCACAGCAGTTTTAAATTGTAATAATATTTCACAATTTTTACTGTATTTTTTATCAAATAAATGCAGCCTTGATGAGCAGAAGAGACTGCATTGTATATTCGAGTACCATAGTTATTTTGACATTTGTTTAGCATTCTGTTAAATACCTAGATGCACCATTTCCACTTCTGGAGCAGAAAATATGTGTAAAAATCCCACAGGCGTTTACATTTATGCTGTTAGTAGATGTTTTTATCCAAAGACTGGAAGAAACACCGTATGTTGGTGATGTTTTACAAAGACAAACACTGCTTTTATGTTCGTCAGAGAATGTAAACATCTAATATTCTGTGTGAAAACTCCTCTTTAGTCCAAACATTGTAATGGTACAGCAGCCAGTTGGCATGACAACGTTTTTTCTTCTTATCTTTCTCTGAGTAATGCAACACGAATTATCCAAGTGCAAAAAAGAGAGGAGAGCTTTGTAAATTAGTCTCTTTCATTTTGGTGTTACACTCTCGCTGTTACAGGCTCTGCTGCAATACGTGATTCTCTCCATTCTCAAAGAGCTGCTTCATGTTTTTAAAAACTGCTGCTGCTTCCAGCACTTCAGTTTAGGGTGTACACGAATGAACTGCTCGTAGTGCAAAGTCTGTTTGGTTAAAGGTGCTAATGAATAAGAGCGACAGAATCACATGGGTTATGTTATATCTCAGTAACTGTAATGCACTTTAATGCTTGTTTTCTCTAGCAGTGCTTTTGCATGTTGGTTTTAAACATCTACTGTCTTAAATTTGAATCATTTCTGAATGTGGTCCTCCAAAGTAATATTAAAAGACATAATATAAAAGACATTGACATTCGACACTGGCATTGATGTAAATGAATGTTAACAGTTTTACATTCATGCATTTGGCAAACACTTTTATGTAAAGAAACTTGCGTTGCATTATACACTTTATTAACTCATGCATTTTCTGGGAATCAAACCCACAACCTTGGCGTTGAAATTAATGTGAATGTGTTACAACTGAATGTGTTATATAGAATACAAAAATTAATTCTAACTACGTTTTGCATTCACTGAAATTAATATATCATGTTTTCACTAAGTTGTTCTTTTGTAATATGCATTATGTATTTTCTGAGAATTTGTATTTTTATTTAGTGCACAAAGTTGCTTTACTGTAAGGATCACTGAAACTGAGTGCATGGATATTTGCATGGATTTGGCTTTTCTTAGAGGTCATTTTAATCTTATTTAATTAAACACCAAATTAATTTTAATTGTTTAAACTAATGTTTGTGAATGCATGAATGCATGGATGCATTGTATAAATATGTTTAACCCTATAAAGTTACTGGATCGTATTTGATGCACACATTTCTAAGGCTCTAAATAATCAAACTTTGTCGTTAAACCTGTTTCACACTCGATCTACTGCATGCATTCTGTCGTCTGAGTTTTTTATCCAGTCAAAGCTCTTTTAGTGTAATTGTACAAACACTTCTCGTGTCTTTCTGCTGTCAAATCTTGACTGGTTTTAATCAAGTAAAGGTCAGAATAACTGCAGTAATATCTCCAGTTGAACACTTACTGGACCGAAGCAGCTCAGCTTTACTTGATTCTCCATCAATCATGTTTTAGAGTCTCAAATCTGATCCTCAGGATCTTTTGAGGAGCGTTTGTTTCCAGAAGCTTTACTTTCACTGTTCCTCTGCAGAGGAATGACCTTCACAAGCCTCCAGAACATCTCACATCTTCTGAGGAGCCTTTATTTCTTCAGCTCTCAATCACTGCATTATATGTTTGGAGCATTTCAATCTCATTTTACTGAGACATGTTACTGGAGATATAGAGCGACCGCTGATATTCAGATCATTTTATGTCAGTATCTGCTCTACTGTTATACAGATCTCACTGATTTACATCACAAGCAGCAGAATTTCATCAGATAAATATCAGCATCTGCAGCACATTCAGATTTTTGCGGAGTTTGAGTCTGAATAAAATTGAGCTGTTTTTACTTCATGTTCTCACTGCAGACTATACAAGCCATAAAAGCCTGATGCATCAAACAAAAAAACACATGCAAAGAGATTATTTTTAATTATTTTGTCTAAAGCTTCAATAAACCGTTCCATTTAAAAATGCAAGACTGTATTTCATATATCAGGCTTTACAGGGTTAAAGCATCTTGGTTTCTTCCAAGGTTATTTCTTCATCTACTTAAACATCTTAAGCAGTTTTTCTCATTGTCTGCTTTGAATTGATCATTAAGTGTTTGTTACCTATTCTTTCTAAACAATGGCTATGCTTCGAAACAATGTGTATTATAAAAAGAAATGTATTTGAGACAAATAACCCGTTCGAATGAAGCTATATATTGTTTTCTAAGAATAATAGAACCAGTCCCTTTATGAAAATGTGTTTGGCTGCTGTCCGTGGTGCTGAACGTCGCCTTCATAAACCGCTGAACGATCTGCTTCACACGAACTGAGGACGGACCAGAGGCTTTTTCAGATACAGCAGTTACAGTCAGGGTGAAAAGAGAGACATCTTACGCAGACAAATTCAAATAAATGTCATTCTTCATTCAGAGAAAGTGTGTGTGGTGTAGATGAGAGAGCGAGCAATGCTGCATTGAAGAGCTGCTGGAATGTAATTGGGATGCTGCAGTGCACTCTGGGTAAAGGACGCTTGCATCTCCAGCCGTGAGTCATGTATGGAAATCATGCCATGACTAAAGAGGCGCCTGGTTTTGTGAATGAAACTCCTGGCTGCTCGACAGACTGATTTCTCTCTTCCCGGAGCAGACGAATGCTGACGGCAGGCTTTCTAAGCACAGGCACTCATCACACATGACCTTATATCGGATCCACTGCTCTCAAGTTTTTAATAAGCACTGATGGCACGAGCTGAACCACACATTTTTACTTCTCTAAAGGCTGAATTCTCTCTCTTGATCATGTTGTCTGATTTGATGGGGGTTTTCACCCTGTAACTTCCAACCTCAAAATGTTTTAAATGTAACAGGGATTGCACAAAGTGCTGAAAATCTTGGGTTATTAGAATCAGAATCAGAATCAGAAAGAGCTTTATTGCCAAGTATGTCCTGTAAGTCGGTATAAGATGAACCAGGCAGTGGTCAGAGAGTCCTACAGCTGCTCTGGGGACCGAGCGATATGCATCCTTTATTGTGGAGTAACAATGGTCCAGTATATTACTGTCTCTGGTGGGACATGTAACATGCTGTCTGTATTTTGGCAGTTCACGGGAAAGATTTGCTTTATTAAAGTCCCCGAGAATGATTAAAACAGAGTTCGGGTGTTGTTGTTCTGTCTCTGTGATCAGATCAGCGAGTTTCTGTAAAGCTGAGCTCACGTGTGCTTGCGGAGGAATGTAAATACTCACGAGAATTAGTGTTTATATATCAATTAATGTTTGTTTGTTAATCTATCTGTCCATCTATCTACTATACAGTGATACTAGTGGAATATTTTCATGAATATTTTCATGTGTATATGTATATACACTCACATTCTCTCACTCACATTTTTTATATTTTATGGGATTGCACAAAATGTTGAAAAAAAATCATGGATTATTGGTGTATTTATTTATTTATTTATTTTTAACCAATTTTTATAATTTATGTACCATCCAGTGATACTACTGCAATGTCTTTTATTTTTTATTAATATATTTTATTGTATTTTATATTTTTACTATTATGCATTTTAATGGGATTGCACAAAATGTTGAA
>NW_015552527.1:129969-131481 GCF_001515605.1 Sinocyclocheilus anshuiensis | reverse complement strand
AGTTTTGATCATGAAATGATTTTCAACTGAACCGCAGCTTAATCTTTTTAGCACATGTTCTGCTTTTAAAATGTCTTTGCAAAAACACTGTCTCTGCATCAACATCTGCTTATCGCTTTAATTTTAAATGCGTTTTCAGAAGGCCAAAATAGCATGTTTATCTTCGCCTTTAGCATCTGCAGCAGACATTGACATATTCCCCACTATCCTTACAGATAAAGAGGTGAAGCTCTTCTAGGTTGATGATGCTGATGCTGATAACCCCTCTGGTTCTGTGCTGTTTTTATCAGACTGCTGCTTTAAACTGATGTTGTAGTGAGCTGTGCTGCTCACAATCATTTCCACCTCTGCGGCAGACCAAAGACAAGCAGAAACCCCTGCTTCCTCCAGCACTTTGCCCTTCTCTCTCAATCAGACAGGAGCTGACACACGTCTGCGCATCAGATGCACATGTCTCACATGCGTTTCTCCGTTTACAGAACACGGTGGCCATCGCCTCCATACATTTCCCGCTGGCTACCCCTCGGTCTGTGGAGAACTGCACCTGTAAGCTGCAGCTGATCGTCTTCCGCAATGGAAAACTCTTTCCGTGCACGGGGAATTCGTCAAATCTTGCGGACGATGGCAAGCGCAGAAGCGTTTCGACACCAGTTGCGTTCACCAAATTAGGTAAGGCTGCGATTTTTCCCATGCATTCCATTCGTGCATCCAATACACCACTGCGTTTCGGCAAATAAGTGGTTTGCAATGGAATATTTTGTCAATAACGTCACGTGCAATTATGAGAAAGCATGCGCGTTGCAACTGTTGCAATTGTGCACGAGTTAGATTAGACTTGTTTGCGTGCGCAGTTAAGCTCATTTGTTAAATTCTGAGATGCACATCTCCGTGCGTGTGCGTGATTGCATGCATCAGCTTCCATATGGATGCAACACTTGAGGACTCTCCACTCGTGTCGTTACTTGACGCAATGTGTTGCTCTCCTGTGCAGATGGGTGTAGCCCCGGGAGCCCCGTGCAGACGGTTACCGTCGCTCTCCGGCACTTCTTGTTGGGTGTAGACCCCACCGCGGCATACTGGGATTTTGACCTGCTGGATGGACACGGCGGCTGGCGCGCGGAAGGCTGCCACATAACGGGCTCCGCGCACAACACGACCACCATCCACTGCGCGCACCACAACAACCTCGCCGTGCTCATGGTAAGAGTCTCCCGCTCGTCCAAGTCGGATTATGGCTATTGTGGAGGCGCAGAGCCAATGAAACACGGCGAGCATGTAAACGGCAGTGCTATAGTGTTAATATTATTGTTGCAAGGGCGAATGGTGTGAGGTGTGGATGGGCGCACGTGATAATGAGGTATAAATGTCAAGTGACCAAGTGCGAATTCAATTCAGTGCACGTTTATTTGTGTAGCGCTTGTTGCAATGCATGTCATCATTTCAGATAATAAGTGCATTGAGTTCCAGTATTCAAAATAGCACTTTAGTCCAAAAAAATCTCCAATTCAGATG
>NW_015552527.1:127170-129935 GCF_001515605.1 Sinocyclocheilus anshuiensis | reverse complement strand
TTTTTTTTTTTTTATCTGGACAGTTTTGATCATGAAATGATTTTCAACTGAACCGCAGCTTAATCTTTTTAGCACATGTTCTGCTTTTAAAATGTCTTTGCAAAAACACTGTCTCTGCATCAACATCTGCTTATCGCTTTAATTTTAAATGCGTTTTCAGAAGGCCAAAATAGCATGTTTATCTTCGCCTTTAGCATCTGCAGCAGACATTGACATATTCCCCACTATCCTTACAGATAAAGAGGTGAAGCTCTTCTAGGTTGATGATGCTGATGCTGATAACCCCTCTGGTTCTGTGCTGTTTTTATCAGACTGCTGCTTTAAACTGATGTTGTAGTGAGCTGTGCTGCTCACAATCATTTCCACCTCTGCGGCAGACCAAAGACAAGCAGAAACCCCTGCTTCCTCCAGCACTTTGCCCTTCTCTCTCAATCAGACCGGAGCTGACGCGCGTCTGCGCATCTGATGCACATCTCATATGCGTTTCTCCATTTGCAGAACACGGTGGCCATCGCCTCCATACATTTCCCGCTGGCTACCCCTCGGTCTGTGGAGAACTGCACCTGTAAGCTGCAGCTGATCGTCTTCCGCAATGGAAAACTCTTTCCGTGCACGGGGAATTCGTCAAATCTTGCGGACGATGGCAAGCGCAGAAGCGTTTCGACACCAGTTGCGTTCACCAAATTAGGTAAGGCTGCGATTTTTCCCATGCATTCCATTCGTGCATCCAATACACCACTGCGTTTCGGCAAATAAGTGGTTTGCAATGGAATATTTTGTCAATAACGTCACGTGCAATTATGAGAAAGCATGCGCGTTGCAACTGTTGCAATTGTGCACGAGTTAGATTAGACTTGTTTGCGTGCGCAGTTAAGCTCATTTGTTAAATTCTGAGATGCACATCTCCGTGCGTGTGCGTGATTGCATGCATCAGCTTCCATATGGATGCAACACTTGAGGACTCTCCACTCGTGTCGTTACTTGACGCAATGTGTTGCTCTCCTGTGCAGATGGGTGTAGCCCCGGGAGCCCCGTGCAGACGGTTACCGTCGCTCTCCGGCACTTCTTGTTGGGTGTAGACCCCACCGCGGCATACTGGGATTTTGACCTGCTGGATGGACACGGCGGCTGGCGCGCGGAAGGCTGCCACATAACGGGCTCCGCGCACAACACGACCACCATCCACTGCGCGCACCACAACAACCTCGCCGTGCTCATGGTAAGAGTCTCCCGCTCGTCAAAGTCAGATTAGAGCTATTGTGGAGGCGCAGAGCCAATGAAACACGGCGAGCATGCAAACAGAAGTGCTATAGTGTGAATATTAGTGTTGCAAGGGCGAATGGTGTGAGGTATGGATGGGCGCACGTGATAATGAGGTGTAAATGACAATTGACGAGTGCGAATTCAATTCAGTTCAATGCACGTTTATTTGTGTAGCGCTTTTTGCAATGCGTGCTATTTCAAATAACAGGTGCATTTCAAAATAACACTTCAGTCAAGAAATCTCCAAGAAATATGTGCTGGACTGCTGTTGGACTATCTATCGTATGGAAGCAAATGCAATCAAACAACAATCCTCTAATGCCGCCTTTACACTGCAAAGCAGGCTCAGAAGCGGCTTATACATGTAGAAATGGATTTAGTGTTTAATTCTGCACATTCTGCACAGAAATTAAAAGTGCACAAATGATGTCATTTTAAATATTAAAATATGAATCTAGAAACATGAAAAAACAAAGTAAATGTATATTTAAAAATAAGTGTACAATTAATGTCATTTCAATATGTTTTTAATAAATGACACAAAATAAAAAAAAGTATTTATAATTTTTATATAAGTGCACGGGTAATGTCATTTAAATATTTTTAAATATTAAAATATGAATCTAGCAACATGAAAATACAAAGTTCTACATAAAAAAATATTAAAAATGAAAATGCACAAATAATGTCATAATGACAATACAAAGTTAAAAATAAAAATATATATTAAAAAATTAAATAAGTGCACAAATAATGATGATTAATGATTTAAAAATGAATGATTTTTAAATAAGAATATACAAACATGAAAATAAAGTTGTAAATAAAAAAAATTAAGTGCACAAATAATGTAATTTTGGCAACCGCTAAGTTTAAGGCAGCTCTGATACTGCATTGCTTTCGACAGATGAAAAGCAGCATCAGAGCCGCCTCTCTCGAGCTGCATGTTTTATTCCTGCTTTTATACTGCATGGGGTCTATCCACAGAATTTGGAGCAGCTTTAACTCACTCAGTAAAGGCGCTGCAAGGGTCAAACAAGATCCTTCAGGATAAACTGAAATCAAACAAACTGAGATTAAAAGAGTCTCCGCGTATCCAGCCGGATCTTATTTGATTCTTAAAGGATTCTTGACTCATCCCATTAGGATTGCTTCCAGTTATGATCGAAATACCAATAGAAATCCGTCAGGATTTCTTCGGCAAATTTATATAATTTTAAATATTAAAACATGAATCTAGAAACATGAAAATACAAAGTTCTAAATAAATAAATGTAAAAATTTAAATGCACACGTAAGTCAATTTAAATATTTTTTAAATATTAAAATATGAATCTAGAAACCTGAAAATAAATAAAGTTGTAAAAATTAAAAATTAAATAAATGCACAAATAATGTCATTTAATTTTTGAAATATTTCAATGATTCTAGAAACATGAAAATAGTTATATGTACTAAGTGCACAAATAGTATTTAAATAATTTCAAAATATTCAATTACGA
>NW_015552527.1:121190-125830 GCF_001515605.1 Sinocyclocheilus anshuiensis | reverse complement strand
CCCGTGCCGCCTCTGCAAGTTTTATTCCTGCTTTTATGCTGCACTGGGTCTTTCCACAGAATTTGGAGCAGCTTTAACTCACTCAGTACAGGCGCTGCAAGAATCAAACAAGATCCTTCAGGATAAACTGAAATCAATTCTCAAAACAAACGGAGAGTAAAAGAGTCTCCGCGTATCCAGGCGGATCTTATTTGATTCTTGACTCTTGGCTAGGGAAGGCTCTCGGAAAGCCCTTATACAACAACTTTTCCTTAAAGGCGCATCGCTGGATTTGCAGGCTGCGCGTGAAATGCAGTAACTCTTGTTGAGGATGTTTCTCCATCGGCTCAGCTATGAGCCTGACTCACTCCACAAGGACTGAACCTGTCATAAGTGTACTGTACGCGGTGAAAGCCCTCAGGTAAATGAGTAATTAGCGAGGGCACTTGTTCGCCCCCTTCATTCTTCACGGCGAAGCGGAGCGCGGCGCTTTTACGCGCAGCTCAACGAGCGGCAGCGGCGTGTACATGACTCCATCGGTCTCCGCTCGGACTCATGCTCGGGATATGTGGGATTTCGCCGCCTGAGAGTGATTTGATGTGGATTTTAAGAGCGCGATGCCATCCGATCGTCCCTAGTGGCGCCGAGCGCGCGAGCTCACAGCCGCCGAATGTTCGCCGACGAGTGGGACTCCATCGACTGGGAGGTCAGTCCGGTGCACCACAGCGGTTTATGCATCGAAACCTGAATTCTTCTGTTGTGCACGGATGAGCGAAATATTCATGGTGCGGGATGCGCGAGCGATGCACGAAACATCAACGTGTTTCTCGCATAATAGAGCTGGATTCAATTGAATTTGAGATGTTATATCATCGATTCTGCTCGTGCGTGTGGACCTGAGTGGTTTTCCACAGTGAATGGAAGTGCTGATGCTCTCGTGATGCTTTGAACTTCACGCGTTAAAGGAGGTGAAAAAAACGTTGCATCGTCCGTTTGCGTGTTGTTTATCGTTTAGCTGTGCATGTGAGGGTTTGTGTGTGTGAGAGAGAGAGAGCTGATGCAGTCACCACACCCGCAGTCCGCAGTGTCTGAGGAAAAGAGGCTTTCAAACCGTTTGCGAAGCGCATTTATGAACGCGCGTGCCGTGCTAAACTGGCGCTGCTGGGATTGGGTTTGTGAACCTGTTGCTCGGTTTCATCAGAGCTGCTGTAGAGCTGCATATGTTCCAGTGTAGATCGCTGCTCTCCAGCGTCTGTTCTCCATCAGCACAGTCAATGCTGTCACTTTAAAGTGACTGTAATCTTATTATTATTATTTTTTTTTACCCTGTTTCATAGTTGATGCAAATCAAATTCAGTCACTGCTGAATTGCACTGATCAGATCTGGGATTCCAGCATCTATCAAACATGCATCATATCATGTGATGTGATTAGATATGTATTTATAGGTTCTGTAATTTACTGTACTTTACCTGATTTTCCCAGATTGAAGTCTTTACAATCAGTCTATTACATGCAACCGTGTTTGTTTCTGACCTGATGCTTTTTGTTGCTTGCTTTCTTGTTGGCATGCATGCTTTCTTTGTTGCTTTCTTGCTTTTTCACAATATTCCGGCAGTTTCATATCATAATTTAGTTTCTGAACCTGCTGCTCTTCTCCCAGATGTAATTTTAGTGTAGCTTAACAGTAGTTTTGTCATATTCTCCACAAAACTGACTAAAATGTAATTGCAAACCTTTTCGTGCTTTTTGCATAAATTGATTCAAACCAAATCTGGTTTCTGTAATAGTAGTTTTTGCAATGCTCAGATTTGCGTTTATATACCTAGCAAACAGTTGATGCATTATCACACATATATATAGTGAGAAAATACTGTTAATATTTGGTTATTTTCAGATTATGTCAAACTAGTTAAAGACTAATCATCTGATTAAATATGTTAAGCTGATTAAATTACTTTAAAATTAAGGTGGCATACATGCATTTTCCCAGAAATTAAACGTGCACAAATAATTTCATTTAAATTCAATATTAAAATATGAATCTAGACGCATTAGAATATAAAGGAAATTTTTTTTTAAATGATATGTGCACAAATGTAATTTAAGTATTGTATGTATTATAGTATGACTATAAACATGAAAATACAAAGTAGTAAATGAAAAATATATGTGCACAAATAATATCGTTTGAACAATTTTTAAATATTAAAATCTGAATCTAGAAACATGAAAATACAAATTTGCAAATAAAAAATATTTAAAAAATTAGTGCACAAATAATGTCATTTTAATATTTTTTACATATTAAAATGAATCTAGAAACATGAAAATACAAAGTTGAAATTGACAATATAAAAAATTAAATAAATGTAATTTAAATTATTTTTTAAACATTAAAAACAAGTTGTAAATACACTCTTAGCCACCGATGCTGCATCACTTTACACAGAAGTAAAGCAGCATCAGAGCCGCCTCTGATACATGTTATATTCCTCCTTTTATTCTGCGATGGGTCTTTAAACACAGAATTTGAAGCAGCTTTAACTGACTCGGACTACATACAAAAGTTAATAAATTGAGGAAGAGAATACCAAGAAAAGAATCTATAGAATTAGTCTTATTTTGATCAGGATGGGCAGGATATTTCAGTACCTGAGCGTGTAAACGTGCTCGAGGTCACTGTAGCTTAGATGCATGTCTACTGTCACAGATCTCAACATCCAGATCTGACATTTGGAAGGTAAACAATTGAAAGAGGTCACGACATCAGCCCTTTGCAATGCAGCCGTTTTCTGTCCGTCTGCTTGAACGGAGACCGATGCGGTAATGAGAGGAGAGCAGCTTGTCTGGATTCTGCTGATGTCTTGAAGGAGAAGCTGATGTGAAGTTGTTTAATGCACATTCAACTGTCGTTCATCTTGACGCCGCTCCCACCGGTCAGCCGTTAGACACCTGCTCCCTGTGGCGCGCTGATAGCACATTCCTACTTCTTCATTGCGTTATGTGCGTGACAGAGCAGGCAGAGAACACAGCCTGTTTCCAGAAGCCAATCATTTGTGCTTGTGTTTTATCAGAATTACTTGGCATGCAGTCTTGAGTGTTCTTAACGCAGCCTAGAAGACGTGAAATTTCATCTGGCCTGTTGAGACTTATATAGACTTATGTCTTTGCATAACAATAAAAGCCTAATGCAATGTTTCCTCAAGAAAGCTGTAGAAGAAGATATGTTTATTTACTCAAATAAAATGGTGTGATTGCTGTGCATGAGTCAAGTCAAAATGATTTGGATGGTGATTTTCACAATATGCATCGCATCAAAGCAGCTTTACAGAAAATAATGATGTTAATGTTTATAATATCTTAATATTTTTTTTAGATTACAGCTGTGCAATAATATAGTTGAGATTTTGCAATGATTTAAACAATCAAGCAATTGAAATGTATCGCTCCATAATGTGTTTGTGTGTGTGTGTATATATAACAAAACACAAAAAATAGTTTATATAGATTAAAATCTTTACATTTACATATTTACATATAGTTTACATTTTTTGACAATATAATAATCAAGCCGTTGAGATTTTCTATATAGTACTTAATGTAAATGTTCTGTATGTATCCATGGAAGGTTGAATATACTTATAGCAGTTGTATAATTCATTATTAATTATTATATCATTAATTATTTTGTTAACACTTTATTTAAAGCCATATATATATATATATATATATATATATATATAATGTATGTATGTATGTATGTATGTATGTATGTGTGATGCATTATAAAATTATTTTAATGCATTAATTATGCTTTGTAATGCACCTTATAATGCTTTGTATGATCTCATGAATAAAAGCTTTAATACATATTTATTCATTGTTACACCTTTAAAAAGTATAATGCATTAAAACATGACGAACAAACCTTCAAATATGATAATGCATTTTAACTTTGATTATAATTATTTATGAAAAGGTACAATGCATTAGAATGTACACAATGCATTACTTTTATAATGCATTATACATAAAGGCTGGAAGTATAGTATTACTTTTAATTAAAGAGATTAATTTATATGAAATTAATATAAGAACCTGAGTAGTTAGAAATGCCCTCCTGTTCTGATATATCTGTGCTTTATTTATATATTTATTTATTTATTTGTTGATTGAGGCTGTTTGTTGTGGCTTGATGATCCATGAACAATTTTTTTTTCTTCTGCATGTTGCCTGAAATATCTCAGAACCTTTATTTTGGTCTGTGTTTCTTTGTAAGCTTAGGCACACAAGGACTGCTTGGTTTCTTCTCCTGCAGACGGGAAGTCTAAAAACTGTGTTTATCACCAGGACTTTTCCTAAACGGCTTTTTGCACATAAGTCGTGACCGGAAATTGTAACATTTTTGAGTTGTTTTCTTTGGTGTTTTGTGAGAAAGTGTGATGTGATTGTGGTGGAAAATGCTTAAAGGAATAGTTTAAAAAAAAAAAAAGAATATCCTCATCCTCAGGCAATCAATAGGATGAGTTTGTTTCTTCATCAGGTTTGTAGAAATGTAGCATTGCATCAGTGTCTCAGCAATGGATGCTCTGCAGTGAATGGGTGCCGTCAGAATGAGAGCTGATAAAAACATCACAATAATCCACAAGTAATCCACA
>NW_015552527.1:119698-119994 GCF_001515605.1 Sinocyclocheilus anshuiensis | reverse complement strand
GCTGATAAAAACATCACAATAATCCACAAGTAATCCACAGCACTCCAGTCCATCAGTTAACATCTGGAGAAGACAAAAGCTGAAACAAATCCAGCATTAAGACGTTTTTAACTAAAATACCATTGAGTCCATAATCCATAATAACTCTTCCTCTGGTGAAAAAGTGCATCTGCTGTTGTCTCTCACATTAAAATCCAGACATATATTAGTTTAGAGCTGTTTAAATGCTGCTTGATCTGTGCAGATTTCTCTCCTGATTCACACCAGAACACTTTTTCACTGGAGGAAGCGTTATT
>NW_015552527.1:117397-119551 GCF_001515605.1 Sinocyclocheilus anshuiensis | reverse complement strand
GTAGATTATTGTGATGTTTTTATCAGCTGTTTGGACTCTCATTCTGACTGCACCCATTCACTGCAGAGCAAGTGATGCAATGCTACATTTCTCCAAACCTGATGAAGAAACAAACTCATCCACATCTTGCATGGCCTGAGGGTGAGCACTTTTTCATTTTTGGCTGAGCTATTCTTTTAATGCCTAAAATGATCTTCACAGGCGTCTGAGAGCAAGAAGCAGTGAAGTATGTTAGTTGATGTATTGGTGCATTATAACGCAGTACTGCATTACTGCACCATTATCTGTGTGTGGCAGCGTTTCGGTTCCAGCAGGACAGATCCGACCCTCAGTCCTCCGGGAGGTTTATCTCGCTGGGTCACGTTGACTAGGACTAACTACCCATCCCAGCGGTGAAGACAAACATTGTGCAGAGCGAAAGCAGCTCCGTGGGTTCATGTTTAAAGGAGTTGCTGTGAGTTTTGTAGACGAATGAGTCACCGCTGAACATACTGCATGTTCAATTAGGAGTCTGAAAACATTCACCTCCAGAGACGGATTAACCCATGAGAGACCGACTTTTAAAGCACATTTAGTGAGTTTTCTTCTCAAAGGTTGCTTGTGCTGGATTAATGTTCTCTGGGTGTTGCTACCGAATCACCTCTGATCCTTTGACACGGAGTGAGACTGCAGAGAAGCACTTTCTGGCGTGTCCAATTCATGTTTAGAGTCAGTTTGAGTAATTCATTAGTAGTCTTATATACTATATATATATATATATATATATATATATATATTCTTTGCAGTGTAGCAGGTTTTGAGTTCTGAACGTTACAGTGTTTCAAAGTTCTTTAATATCAAAGGATCAAGGAAAATCTGATTTCTCAGCTCAAATGTTGTTTTACAAGGTTTAAAACTACAGTTCAGTGTTTCTTCACATACGTTTCTCTAATATTAAGCACAGATAGTTAAAAATGTTTATCATTTCATTGACTACCTCAAAATTTCATTAATTCATTCTTCAGATACTTTCTGGCATGTCAGTTTAACGTTTTGGGTTACTTTGATTAAATCATTAGTAGTTTGACTTCCTAAGGAGTCCTTTATTTTTATTATATTTTGTATTTTCTTGAATATTATTTAATATTCTTATTTTATTGTATTTTTAGTTTTTTTTTAGATACTTCCTGGCATGTCCATTCAACATTTCAGGGTCTCTTTTCTTTTCCTTTTCTTTTCTTTTCTTTTCTTTTCTTTTCTTTTCTTTTCTTTTCTTTTCTTTTCCTTTCTTTTCTTTTCTTTTCTTTTCTTTTTTCTTTTTTTTCCCTTATTCCATTCTATTCTATTCTATTCTATTCTATTCCGTTCCGTTCTGTTCTATTCTATAGATACTTTCTGGCGTGTCCGTTCAATGTTTTTGGTCACTTTAAGTCATTAGTAGTTTGACTTCCTAAAAAGTGTCTTTTATTTTAATTTTATATTATTTCATGTTTTATTTTGTTTTATATACTTTTTTTTTTATATATTTTCTGGCATGTCAATTCAACATTGAGTGTCACTTTAAGTAGTTTGACTACCTAAAGGTTACTTTTATTTTATTTATTTATTTTATTTTATTATTTTATTTATTTATTTATTGTGTGTTTTATTTAGATTTTTCTGCATAAATGTTGCGAGACATATTGCCTTAGCAGGTTCGTTCACAAATCTTACTCTAATAGTAAGTACAGATTTTTTGTGCATTTATATTTATGCATTTAGCAGATGCTTTTATCCAAATAGACTTACAAAAGAGGAATAAAAGCAGTTCGTCACGGAGCCAACAATATTCATCATATACAGTTCCAGGCTTATTTGACAACTAGTTTATGACCAGACTGGATTATTTAAAAAGTGTTTTTTCTTGTATTACTAAATGTGTTATTGCTTTATTATTATGGTTCTGAAAGCTTGGTTCTGTCCAGAAGTGGGGTTTATTGGTTTAAATGGGACAGAAAGCCTCTCATATCAGTTGTATATCACTGCGGACAGCTGTTTGCTAATAAATCCTGGTTAGATGCCGATCACTCTGAATAATCAGTTCTGAATAAACTGCCTCCCATTCATTTGATGCATCGCCTGTTTCTCCAGCCGTCGCTTTAGTCAAGTCATTCACTACCTAAAGAGCCCTTTATA
>NW_015552527.1:114839-116913 GCF_001515605.1 Sinocyclocheilus anshuiensis | reverse complement strand
CCCCAGTTCAGCCCAGGAAGGGCTCCTGATCCCCAGTTCAGTCCACGGAGGGCTCCTGTTCCCGAGTTCAGCCCACGGAGGGCTCCTGTTCCCGAGTATAGCCCAGGAAGGGCTCCTGTTCCCGAGTATAGCCCAGGAAGGGCTCCTGATCCCCAGTTCAGCCCAGGGCCATGGCCTCCCGAGTCCCCGGCTCCGCCATGGCCTCCTGAGCCCCCTGATACGCCATGGCAAGCCGAGTCCCCTGTTCCGCCATGGCCTCCTGAGCCCCCTGATCCGCTATGGCAACCCGAGTCCCCTGTTCCGCCATGGCCTCCTGAGCCCCTTGATCCGCCATGGCAACCTGAGCCCCCTGTTCCGCCATGGCCTCCTGAGCCCCCTGATCTGCCATGGCCTCCCGAATCTCCGCCTCGGGCTCCTCCACGACCTGCTCCGCCGCCGTTGGACGATCCTCCTCCTAGTCCCCCTCCGCCCCTCCCTCTGTTTCTACGGTGCGAGGACGCACCTTCCGGGAGGGGGGAGTACTGTAACGCCCCTGTGGACTGTTTATTGTGGTTTCTTCCCCTTGTGTTGGTTTA
Organism: Sinocyclocheilus anshuiensis; assembly: GCF_001515605.1. Classification (NCBI taxonomy): domain Eukaryota; kingdom Metazoa; phylum Chordata; class Actinopteri; order Cypriniformes; family Cyprinidae; genus Sinocyclocheilus; species Sinocyclocheilus anshuiensis. The sequence goes on along the minus strand of NW_015552527.1, from coordinate 116,338 downwards.
GCCCGTACTAATCATTAATTACCCTCATTGTGCTCACCTGTCTGCCACTAATTATCCACCATATATTAGTTCCTGTCTGTCAGAGCTTTAGTGTCGGTTATTGTTAATGTTACCCCGAGTGTGTGTCTCACCTACCTGAACCTGCCTTGTTGTGTCTACAATAAATGTCATTATTGGAATCCTTGTCATCCTCGTCGTCCTGCCTGCCTCCAGACACCCGATTCCGTGACAGTATTGGTGTTTGGAGATCAGTCTGGTTTCTTCTCTCTGAGCCGGTCTCATTAAAACTCATTCGCTGTATGAGGGTCGTTTCTCATCAAAGCCTGTTAAGAAGCGTCTCGGTTTGCTGATTTTGGCAAAGCCTTTAATTGATGCTGTTTTAAAGGAGAACAACAGCATTATATAACAGTAATGAGAATCATCATTCAGAATAATTAAAACTAGGGAGGAAAACTAAAGTACAATGTTAAAGAAAAGAAAAAGCTTAATGGTCTTAAAAATAGACGACTTTTTTGTTTGTTTATTAAAATGTTTGTATCTTTTTTTTATTACATTTATATTGTATACTATATCTGTTTATTTTATATAATTTATCTACTTATTATTTTACATTTATAAAAAATAATGTTTATTATTATTGTCATTATTAAGATTATTATTATTATTGTGAAGATGATGATGATGATGATGAATTATTAATATTATTAATTAGGAAAAACTCAAGTACAATGTTAAATAAAAGAAAAGGCTTACGAGTCTTAAAGTGTGTTTATTATTTGATTATTATTATAATGTTATTAAATTAAATGTATTTCTTTTTTGCTTGTACATTTTTAATAATTTTTTTTCATTCATAAAAAAACATTAATTATTACGATTTTATTTTGATTTTAAGGGTGAAGCATTTTATAAATGTATGCTCAAAAACTTGATGTTAAAGTGTCTTTACGTTAAATTGAAGTTTAAATTTTGTTAGTTATTTTTATATAATTTTATTTTTATTTACATATAATTTTTATATCATTTTATTTTTTATAATATTTGTTACATTTCAATTAATGTTTTTATTTTAACTTTTCATTTAAATTATTCAATTTTAAATTATTATTATTGTTATTATATTTCAAAGGTGAAAATTCTATTGATTTGTAAATAATTAGATATTTATTTATTTTTGCATTATAGTCCTTTAGGAGATCTTTACTCGCCCGCTAAACATCTCTTTTTGTCTCTGCAGTGTTAGGTGAATTATTCTTTGAAGGAAGCGAACAGCTCCTGCTCTTTCTAATGCTTTGCTTGCACACACAGATTAATGTCTGTTTGACTCCTCGTGTGCATTAGTGTGTGTGTGTGTGTGTGTGTGTGTGTGTGTGTGTGTGTGTGTGAGAGAGTGAGTGTGAGTGAGAGTGTGAGTGTGAGTGAGAGTGTGTGAGTGTGTGAGTGTGAGAGTGTGAGTGTGTGTGAGAGTGTGAGAGTGTGAGAGTGTGAGTGTGTGTGAG
>NW_015552527.1:110826-114663 GCF_001515605.1 Sinocyclocheilus anshuiensis | reverse complement strand
GAGAGAGAGTGTGTGTGTGTGTGTGTGTGTGTGTGTGTGTGTTTACATTCATTCATTCTATAAAGTTCAGTATTCAGTCTTTATTTAATAAGTATATAAATTAATTAATTTATATAAATGTAGTATATAAATGCATTCAGTATAAAAATGCATTTATTTCATCAATATATAAATGTAGTTTATAAATGCATATAAGTGGGTTTTTTTCTACTCAATAAATGTCACAATCTCACAAAAATGTCATTTATTTATTTAGTATATGTGACCCTGGAGCACAAAACCAGTCATAAGGGTCAATTTTTCAAAATTGAGATTTATGCATCATCTGCAAGCTGAATAAATAATCTTTCCATTGATGTATGGTTTTGTTAGGATAGGACAATATTTGGCCGAGATACAACTATTTGAAAATCTGGAATCTGAGGGTGCAAAAAAATCTAAATATTGAGAAAATCATCTCAACATGTATTTAATATAATAAATGCATTTATTTATATAAATGTAGTATATAAATGCAATTTATAAATACTAAATATATGTGTGTGTGTGTGTATCCTGTTTGATTCTGATCAAATGAAACAAAATCTTGTCACAATCTTGCAATCTCACAAAACGCCTTTTTTATTTTTTTATTTATTCAGTATATAAAGTTCAGTGTTTATTTAATCAGCATATAAATGCATTATTTAATCAGTATATAAATGCATTATTTAATCAGTATGTAAATGCAATAAATGCATTTAAAAATGTATACAAATCCTTTTTTATACTGATTAAATCACACAAAATCATGTCACATTTGTAGGCTATTTTTAGTACATTATTATAATGTTGATGTTATACTTGCATATTATTATTATGATGTTTTTGGGGTGATTCTCATTAACTTATATAGACTTACAGACAGACTCTATAGTGATCCAGCTTCACAATCTTTTACTGTTGCTCTGTAAAGAGAGCAGGTTTGATAAAGATTAATTTACACATCCGCCTCTCTGGAAAATTCCCTCGCGCTCCGGCACGCTCTCAAAGCCTCAGACACATTAATATGACACACAGCGGCGTGTTTTCAGAATCGCTGCTGCTTTACTTTGGCAAATGACGCCTGAAGAGACGAGAAACACTGCGAATGTAATGGACTCATCCGCCGCACGGGGTTCAGACTCTCACAAAAGACAGAATCTGCTCACATTTCAGCCCAAAATTAAAAGTAACAATAATATTTTGATTTTAAAAAATGTAGCCTGTTTTAAAAGCTATTAGGATTTTGTTTTTCTTTATTGTATTTTCATGACAATTAAGCACATCTTCCGTCTCAAGGTTTCAAGTTTTAGGTTTTCTCAATGGTTATTCTCTTTCTCAATACAGTAAATAAAATCACTAATACAAAGCATTTTATGCTGATTAAAATGATCTTAAAATGCAGTACAGCAAATACGGCCATGATTTATAAATAATTCACTTTAAATTAATTTTATGCATGATTGTCATGTGAATTTGAGGGGGAAATGTGCTTAAATAATGTCACAATGTGAAAAATCTAATGTAATAATTTCATGAAAAAACGTCAAGGTCAAATTTCAGCCCAAAATTTAAAAGACCCTTTGTTTTGAAATGTCTATTTTTAAGGGATGTAATTTTTTTTTCACATTGTGACTTTATTTTCATGACAGTTGAGCACAGTTTCCAGTCCAATTCTCATGATTTTAATGCCCCTCTGTTTTATTTTTCAGTGCTTCTCATTCTCAACACACTAAATAATAACACTACTGTAATACAAGACTTTTTAAGGCTGATTTAAATCAGGCAGGACCATAAATACTATATTTATGTATGTGTGTTTATTTATTTGCTTCTTTATTTGCAGTGCAGTAATGAAAATTTGAAGGGAAATTGTTAATTGTAAGAAAAAAAAGTTTGTATTAAGAATATTGTTCTTATTCCTAATTTTTTTTTTCTTTAAGCATAAAAAGATATTATGCTTTGAAAATGATGCCTATTTTAGGGCTATTTAGATTTTGTGAATTTATTTTCATGACCGTTAAGCACATTTTCCACACGAATTCTCATTACTGTAATGCATCTGTATAGTTTAATTGATTTTTTATCAATACACTCTAAAAAATGCTGGGTTGTTTCAACCCAACTTTGGGTCAAATATGGACTAACCCAACTTTTGGGTTGAAAATGTAATTGAAAAATTTAACCCAACAGTTAGGTTAGTCCATATTTGACCCAAAGTTGGGTTGAAACAACCCAGCATTTTTTAGAGTGTACAGTAAATAATTAAAAAAAGGACTAATACAATGCATGTTTAAAGCACTACAACAGATACTGCTTTTAAAAAATTTTTTGTAAAGCACAGTAATCAGTGTTTATCTAATCAGTATACAAATGCATTTATTTATTTGCTTGTTTATGCAGTATTCAGTGTTTATTTAATCAGTCTATAAATGCATTTGTTTGTTTTGCATTACACTAATGAGAATTTGAGGCTTAACTCTCATGCAAATAATGTCATAATGCAAAAATCTTTCTTGAATTGTTCTTTCACATATAATTGCCTATTGGTCTCTGCTGATTGTGTGGTGAAATGTGACCTGGGCTTGGTGGTCTGTTTGAGCAGCAGATGTGTTTATGGCTGATAATGCCTCATAATTGCATTGCTGAAATATATTCTCTGGCAGCTGCAGGCCTGATGGTGCTTCTGATTGGCTGACAGATGCTCCTGTCCTTACTCTGAACCTGACGCACCTCGTGGGATCGTAATCGTGTGGATTTGTCGAAACAGAAGTACCTGCTGCTGTTGGTCTGAAGCGCTTTAATCTGCCTCTTCAGCAGCATCACAGGCTTTCTGAGGGCAGCTTGATAATGTCAGCATTTGTTACCCGCAGTGCATCTTGATGTGGATGTTTAAGCGCTGTGTGATGATTGAGGGTCAGCGGTGGTCGATTGAGAAGCACACGAAAGCATCAGCAGGTGATCATCAAGGTCTCGTAGCGCTCAGATCTGTCGGGATTAATGGCGTCGAGCTCGTGTTAATGATTAAAGTTAATCAGCGCTCTGCCTGGAGATGTTTAGATCCAATCCCATCCCGTTTCCATCAGAGACACACTTTCATTGCGTGCAGCTTCACTGTGTGTTCGGCTGATGTGCCTTCAAATCAGATATAGAGGTGAATCTCACAAAAGCGTCACCGTTTGAATAGATTTGTAATTTATTTATTCATTATATAAAGTTCAGTATTTATTTAACCAGTATATAAATGCACTTATTTAATCGGCATATAAATCAATTTTTATATCACACAAAATCATGTTAGAATCTCACAAAAAAAATCACGCTTTTTTTTAAATTCAGTATGTAACATATAGTGTTTATTTAACCAGTTTATAAATGCATTTATTTAATCAGTATATAAATGCATTTTTATACTGATTAAATCACAAAAAAAGTTACAATCTCACAAGTCACACTTTTTTTTTTATTTATTTATTTTGTTTATTCAGTATATAACATTCAGTATTTATATAAGTGCATTCATTTAATCAGTATATAAATATTTTTTATACTGATTAAATCACACAAAATCATGTTATAATCTCACAAAAATGTCACGCTTTTGTTTTGTTTTATTTTTTATTTAGTTTATAACATTCAGTATTTATTTAACCAGTATATAAATGCATTTATTTAATCAGCATATAAATACATTTTCAATGCTGATTAAATAAATAAAAAAATCATAAAGAATAAAATGCCTATTTTCAGGACCATTATGGTAATGTATTGCGTTGTGACATTGTTTTTTATCAAAATAAAGCACATTTTCCCTAC
>NW_015552527.1:105388-108912 GCF_001515605.1 Sinocyclocheilus anshuiensis | reverse complement strand
GTTAGGTTAGTCCATATTTGACCAAAAGTTGGGTTGAAACAACCCAGCATTTTTTAGAGTGTACAGTAAATAATTAAAAAAAGGACTAATACAATGCATGTTTAAAGCACTACAACAGATACTGCTTTTAAAAAATTTTTTGTAAAGCACAGTAATCAGTGTTTATCTAATCAGTATACAAATGCATTTATTTATTTGCTTGTTTATGCAGTATTCAGTGTTTATTTAATCAGTCTATAAATGCATTTGTTTGTTTTGCATTACACTAATGAGAATTTGAGGCTTAACTCTCATGCAAATAATGTCATAATGCAAAAATCTTTCTTGAATTGTTCTTTCACATATAATTGCCTATTGGTCTCTGCTGATTGTGTGGTGAAATGTGACCTGGGCTTGGTGGTCTGTTTGAGCAGCAGATGTGTTTATGGCTGATAATGCCTCATAATTGCATTGCTGAAATATATTCTCTGGCAGCTGCAGGCCTGATGGTGCTTCTGATTGGCTGACAGATGCTCCTGTCCTTACTCTGAACCTGACGCACCTCGTGGGATCGTAATCGTGTGGATTTGTCGAAACAGAAGTACCTGCTGCTGTTGGTCTGAAGCGCTTTAATCTGCCTCTTCAGCAGCATCACAGGCTTTCTGAGGGCAGCTTGATAATGTCAGCATTTGTTACCCGCAGTGCATCTTGATGTGGATGTTTAAGCGCTGTGTGATGATTGAGGGTCAGCGGTGGTCGATTGAGAAGCACACGAAAGCATCAGCAGGTGATCATCAAGGTCTCGTAGCGCTCAGATCTGTCGGGATTAATGGCGTCGAGCTCGTGTTAATGATTAAAGTTAATCAGCGCTCTGCCTGGAGATGTTTAGATCCAATCCCATCCCGTTTCCATCAGAGACACACTTTCATTGCGTGCAGCTTCACTGTGTGTTCGGCTGATGTGCCTTCAAATCAGATATAGAGGTGAATCTCACAAAAGCGTCACCGTTTGAATAGATTTGTAATTTATTTATTCATTATATAAAGTTCAGTATTTATTTAACCAGTATATAAATGCACTTATTTAATCGGCATATAAATCAATTTTTATATCACACAAAATCATGTTAGAATCTCACAAAAAAAATCACGCTTTTTTTTAAATTCAGTATGTAACATATAGTGTTTATTTAACCAGTTTATAAATGCATTTATTTAATCAGTATATAAATGCATTTTTATACTGATTAAATCACAAAAAAAGTTACAATCTCACAAGTCACACTTTTTTTTTTATTTATTTATTTTGTTTATTCAGTATATAACATTCAGTATTTATATAAGTGCATTCATTTAATCAGTATATAAATATTTTTTATACTGATTAAATCACACAAAATCATGTTATAATCTCACAAAAATGTCACGCTTTTGTTTTGTTTTATTTTTTATTTAGTTTATAACATTCAGTATTTATTTAACCAGTATATAAATGCATTTATTTAATCAGCATATAAATACATTTTCAATGCTGATTAAATAAATAAAAAAATCATAAAGAATAAAATGCCTATTTTCAGGACCATTATGGTAATGTATTGCGTTGTGACATTGTTTTTTATCAAAATAAAGCACATTTTCCCTACAATTTTCTTGAACGTGTTCTGCTAATGTGCTTTAAACTCTGATCAAGCCCTCATTAATCAGATTCAGAGGTAAATCTCAGGAAAATATCACTTTTTTTTTAAATGAATAATTAGATTTTATTTATTCAGTGTATAAGTTTAGTAGTCAGTATTTATTTAACCAGTATATAAATGCATTTATGTAATCAGTGTATAAATTAGATTACATCACACAAAATCATGTCACATTTCACTCCCGTCGGCTGTTTTCTGGGTTTTTCTACAGTCTGTTTTAGGTTATTTGGCTTTGTCACGCTTTAGCAAGGCTGGAATATGAATCCGTTTCATAAAGGACTTTCTCAGTCTGTGCTGTTAAATCCAGCAGCCGTTAATGTGTAGGTGAGCCTCAAGTGTCGCTCCTCGCACCTCGCTACTTCTGTAAGCGTGCCATTGTTGCGTAATGCCGCCGGTAATTTGTTCTGGTGTGAATTGGCCGAGAGCTGAAATCGTTATGCAACACTGTTTGAGCTCAGTACTCCATGTTTTTCAGATGAAATGCATGTGTTTCTCGCTGTCATGTGAGTGCTGTTGTGGAATGTGCTGGGAAATCAACTTGAACGTCTGATGCAAAACGCAAAACTCTTCTGTTTTCTGTAGAGTTTATGCTGTGGTAAATTATATCCACACATATCTGTGGGCAGGACTGCATAAAATTCATTTCTACATGTGTGGGCAAAAATACAGAGTAGGTCACATCAAAAAGAAAAGAACTTTGAGGTTCAAAGTGTTCAAAGGGGCACACAAAAAGTGCTTTATCCCATTTTTGAACTGTCACCGTTGGCATAAAATGCATCAAAGATTGCTAAAATCAACAGATTTTATTAATAGACCTTCCAATCTCTGTGTAAAAATAAAATCATTATGCTGACATCTTTCTGAAGTCATTTTTACACCCCTATAATCTGGCTCTGAAATTACAGACCCTCCTCTACAAAACAGTAGATTACTCGGTAAATATACATTTTGTGACATTTAATATGTTGGCTTTCATCACAATTTATATTTGTCTTTCTTTCTTCAAAAAAAAAAAAAATAACTAAAACTACAATTAAAATAAATTTAACAAAATCCAAAATTTTTGCAAGGGAATTTTCTGATATATATATTTTTTTTGACGCTATAGGAATACATTGTGTTCTGAATCTCACTTTCAGTCTGGATTAGTGAAAATTCAGGATATTTTAAGTCTTTTTATTCACAAATTACTTATTTGAGGCTGTGCCAGATTGAGATTGTAGTGTGTAATTATTAAATCATTTGTCATGTTTTACAACCAGAAAATCATGTTCTGGCTGATCAGTTTTAATTTCTTCATTTTATTGTCTGTCTTTTTGGAAACAGACTGAATGATGAATGGAAATCTTAGTAACGCTTTACTAAAAGCCTTTATATATAATACATATTAAAAGTAATTTTAATGCATTAATTATGCATTGTAATGCACCCTTTAATGCACTGTATGATCTCATTAGTAATTATAACCACAGTTATAATACAAATATATTAATTATTACACATTTAATGCATTAAAACACATGACAAACCCTTGAATATATTAAAATGCATTTCAACTTTGGTTACAATTATTTATGAAATTATATAATGCATTACAATGTGTATTATGAATACCTTTATAGTGCATTATACATAAAAGATTTAAGTGTTACAGAAATGTTTGATTTATTACAAATATGTAATGAAGTTAATAATCTCAGTATTGATGTTGGTGACACGTCGTTTTACTTCAGATACATTTTCTAAGTTTTCATAGCAGCCTGTTTCATAAGAGGATTAAGCTTGCAAATGTACAGGTAGCCTGAGTGAGTGAGTGAGTGAGTGAGTGAGTGAGTCTGTGTGTGTG
>NW_015552527.1:104765-105341 GCF_001515605.1 Sinocyclocheilus anshuiensis | reverse complement strand
TGTGAATTAATCACTCACCTTGTTTGTGGAGATGAATATTTGCGAGTCTCCTGTATTTCTACCACTCAGTCTTGATAAGAAATCCTTTCTCTCCTGAAAATCATTCTGGTTTCCTCATCTCTGTTGTTTCCTGAATGTGTGGGATCCAGACAGGTGCAGGTCAAAGGTCAGATGATATTTGGGTCTCGCACAGACATCTCTGGATGAAATATCCGAATGTGATTCACTTTAGACACATTAGATCTGTCTTTAATCTCAATATTGCTAGAAATAAAACTGGTTTAAGGTGAAGCTGATGATCTGAAATTAGTGTTTCATGACAGTCGCTGGTTAACGTCACAGATCAGCTGTTTTGTCTAATGATGCAGAGGTTTGTGTGCGGCAGGGAAATATGATCGGCTGTTGAATAAATAATTCAAAAGTGAAAAAAGTGATTTGAATGATTAATTATGAGTCCTGCTTTTGACTTGTCCTGCTTGTATATTGTTTGTGAGAGGGAAAAGCAAATGTTAGAGAAATCAGACTTACAAAAAGAGATTTGGTTGTATTTCTGGTTGTTGTCAGCTGTTTTATGAG
>NW_015552527.1:97850-104755 GCF_001515605.1 Sinocyclocheilus anshuiensis | reverse complement strand
CACACTCTCTCTCACACACACACACACACACACACGCACACACACACAGAGCATGTTGTAGGAGGTCACACAGCCGTTTCTTCTAACTCACTGTTTCTTATTTATTGGTGGCATCTCAGTTTGTCCTTGTGCTCGAGTGCTCATGACCGTCACATGAGCAGGAGAGCCTGTGTCTCGCTGTCTGTCGTTCAGCTCTCATCCTGCATCTGCTTATGCTCACAGAGGAAACAATCACATGCTGCAGTGAAAGCCTTGTGCCGCTGCCGCCCTTGAGCCCTTTAAAACAACTTACTGTATTCCTGAGTCTTTCATGAGTTTGAATGTGAGCTCTGGTGTGGTTGTGATGTTATTGTCGGGTAAACAGGTCACAGCGTGTTTACACACTAAAAGTGATATATATGTACTACCGTAGCAGATCTCAATTGTATATCATCACAAATGTAACTCTATTATCGTCCAGCTCTAATCTGCTAAAAGCGACTATAAGGCATGATGTTATTAAGATACTATGAACATTAAATCATGATTTAAGCTGCTTTGAAACAATGTGTACTGTGAAAAGTGCTTTATAAATACAGTTAGAGTTGACTTCATAATGTTGAATGAACATAAGAAATAAAATGACATGAAAATGGATAACAGAATTTGATTTAGCATAAATTATGCCGTCACTAAGTTAAGGACAAAATTGTGGCTTATTTATTAATGCGCTAAATTTCTCCCACAAATATTTGTTCAATATTTTTTTTTCTTACAATAACTTTGGCTTTTCAGCATCTGTGTTGTCGCGGTAACTCGGCATCTGTCTTGTCGTGGTAACTCAGCATCTGTGTTGCCCCGGTAACTCGGCATCTGTGTTGTCGTGGTAACTCAGCATCTGTGTTGCCCTGGTAACTCGGCTTCTGTGTTGCCCCGTTAATTCAGCATCTGTGTTGCCCCGGTAACTCCGCGTCTGTGTTGCCCTGGTAACTCAGCATATGTGCTGTCGTGGTAACTAAACATCTGTGTTGCCCCGGTAACTCAGCATCTGTGTTGTCGTGGTAACTCAGCATCTGGGTTGTCGTGGTAACTCAGCATCTGGGTTGCCCTGGTAACTCAGCATCTGTGCTGCCCTGGTAACTCAGCATCTGTGCTGCCCTGGTAACTCAGCATCTGTGCTGCCCTGGTAACTCAGCATCTGTGCTGCCCTGGTAACTCAGCATCTGTGCTGCCCTGGTAACTCAGCATCTGTGCTGCCCTGGTAACTCAGCATCTGTGCTGCCCTGGTAACTCAGCATCTGTGCTGCCCTGGTAACTCAGCATCTGTGCTGCCCTGGTAACTCAGCATCTGTGCTGCCCTGGTAACTCAGCATCTGTGCTGCCCTGGTAACTCAGCATCTGTGCTGCCCTGGTAACTCAGCATCTGTGCTGCCCTGGTAACTCAGCATCTGTGCTGCCCTGGTAACTCAGCATCTGTGCTGCCCTGGTAACTCAGCATCTGTGCTGCCCTGGTAACTCAGCATCTGTGCTGCCCTGGTAACTCAGCATCTGTGCTGCCCTGGTAACTCAGCATCTGTGCTGCCCTGGTAACTCAGCATCTGTGCTGCCCTGGTAACTCAGCATCTGTGCTGCCCTGGTAACTCAGCATCTGTGCTGCCCTGGTAACTCAGCATCTGTGCTGCCCTGGTAACTCAGCATCTGTGCTGCCCTGGTAACTCAGCATCTGTGCTGCCCTGGTAACTCAGCATCTGTGCTGCCCTGGTAACTCAGCATCTGTGCTGCCCTGGTAACTCAGCATCTGTGCTGCCCTGGTAACTCAGCATCTGTGCTGCCCTGGTAACTCAGCATCTGTGCTGCCCTGGTAACTCAGCATCTGTGCTGCCCTGGTAACTCAGCATCTGTGCTGCCCTGGTAACTCAGCATCTGTGCTGCCCTGGTAACTCAGCATCTGTGCTGCCCTGGTAACTCAGCATCTGTGCTGCCCTGGTAACTCAGCATCTGTGCTGCCCTGGTAACTCAGCATCTGTGCTGCCCTGGTAACTCAGCATCTGTGCTGCCCTGGTAACTCAGCATCTGTGCTGCCCTGGTAACTCAGCATCTGTGCTGCCCTGGTAACTCAGCATCTGTGCTGCCCTGGTAACTCAGCATCTGTGCTGCCCTGGTAACTCAGCATCTGTGCTGCCCTGGTAACTCAGCATCTGTGCTGCCCTGGTAACTCAGCATCTGTGCTGCCCTGGTAACTCAGCATCTGTGCTGCCCTGGTAACTCAGCATCTGTGCTGCCCTGGTAACTCAGCATCTGTGCTGCCCTGGTAACTCAGCATCTGTGCTGCCCTGGTAACTCAGCATCTGTGCTGCCCTGGTAACTCAGCATCTGTGCTGCCCTGGTAACTCAGCATCTGTGCTGCCCTGGTAACTCAGCATCTGTGCTGCCCTGGTAACTCAGCATCTGTGCTGCCCTGGTAACTCAGCATCTGTGCTGCCCTGGTAACTCAGCATCTGTGCTGCCCTGGTAACTCAGCATCTGTGCTGCCCTGGTAACTCAGCATCTGTGCTGCCCTGGTAACTCAGCATCTGTGCTGCCCTGGTAACTCAGCATCTGTGCTGCCCTGGTAACTCAGCATCTGTGCTGCCCTGGTAACTCAGCATCTGTGCTGCCCTGGTAACTCAGCATCTGTGCTGCCCTGGTAACTCAGCATCTGTGCTGCCCTGGTAACTCAGCATCTGTGCTGCCCTGGTAACTCAGCATCTGTGCTGCCCTGGTAACTCAGCATCTGTGCTGCCCTGGTAACTCAGCATCTGTGCTGCCCTGGTAACTCAGCATCTGTGCTGCCCTGGTAACTCAGCATCTGTGCTGCCCTGGTAACTCAGCATCTGTGCTGCCCTGGTAACTCAGCATCTGTGCTGCCCTGGTAACTCAGCATCTGTGCTGCCCTGGTAACTCAGCATCTGTGCTGCCCTGGTAACTCAGCATCTGTGCTGCCCTGGTAACTCAGCATCTGTGCTGCCCTGGTAACTCAGCATCTGTGCTGCCCTGGTAACTCAGCATCTGTGCTGCCCTGGTAACTCAGCATCTGTGCTGCCCTGGTAACTCAGCATCTGTGCTGCCCTGGTAACTCAGCATCTGTGCTGCCCTGGTAACTCAGCATCTGTGCTGCCCTGGTAACTCAGCATCTGTGCTGCCCTGGTAACTCAGCATCTGTGCTGCCCTGGTAACTCAGCATCTGTGCTGCCCTGGTAACTCAGCATCTGTGCTGCCCTGGTAACTCAGCATCTGTGCTGCCCTGGTAACTCAGCATCTGTGCTGCCCTGGTAACTCAGCATCTGTGCTGCCCTGGTAACTCAGCATCTGTGCTGCCCTGGTAACTCAGCATCTGTGCTGCCCTGGTAACTCAGCATCTGTGCTGCCCTGGTAACTCAGCATCTGTGCTGCCCTGGTAACTCAGCATCTGTGCTGCCCTGGTAACTCAGCATCTGTGCTGCCCTGGTAACTCAGCATCTGTGCTGCCCTGGTAACTCAGCATCTGTGCTGCCCTGGTAACTCAGCATCTGTGCTGCCCTGGTAACTCAGCATCTGTGCTGCCCTGGTAACTCAGCATCTGTGCTGCCCTGGTAACTCAGCATCTGTGCTGCCCTGGTAACTCAGCATCTGTGCTGCCCTGGTAACTCAGCATCTGTGCTGCCCTGGTAACTCAGCATCTGTGCTGCCCTGGTAACTCAGCATCTGTGCTGCCCTGGTAACTCAGCATCTGTGCTGCCCTGGTAACTCAGCATCTGTGCTGCCCTGGTAACTCAGCATCTGTGCTGCCCTGGTAACTCAGCATCTGTGCTGCCCTGGTAACTCAGCATCTGTGCTGCCCTGGTAACTCAGCATCTGTGCTGCCCTGGTAACTCAGCATCTGTGCTGCCCTGGTAACTCAGCATCTGTGCTGCCCTGGTAACTCAGCATCTGTGCTGCCCTGGTAACTCAGCATCTGTGCTGCCCTGGTAACTCAGCATCTGTGCTGCCCTGGTAACTCAGCATCTGTGCTGCCCTGGTAACTCAGCATCTGTGCTGCCCTGGTAACTCAGCATCTGTGCTGCCCTGGTAACTCAGCATCTGTGCTGCCCTGGTAACTCAGCATCTGTGCTGCCCTGGTAACTCAGCATCTGTGCTGCCCTGGTAACTCAGCATCTGTGCTGCCCTGGTAACTCAGCATCTGTGCTGCCCTGGTAACTCAGCATCTGTGCTGCCCTGGTAACTCAGCATCTGTGCTGCCCTGGTAACTCAGCATCTGTGCTGCCCTGGTAACTCAGCATCTGTGCTGCCCTGGTAACTCAGCATCTGTGCTGCCCTGGTAACTCAGCATCTGTGCTGCCCTGGTAACTCAGCATCTGTGCTGCCCTGGTAACTCAGCATCTGTGCTGCCCTGGTAACTCAGCATCTGTGCTGCCCTGGTAACTCAGCATCTGTGCTGCCCTGGTAACTCAGCATCTGTGCTGCCCTGGTAACTCAGCATCTGTGCTGCCCTGGTAACTCAGCATCTGTGCTGCCCTGGTAACTCAGCATCTGTGCTGCCCTGGTAACTCAGCATCTGTGCTGCCCTGGTAACTCAGCATCTGTGCTGCCCTGGTAACTCAGCATCTGTGCTGCCCTGGTAACTCAGCATCTGTGCTGCCCTGGTAACTCAGCATCTGTGCTGCCCTGGTAACTCAGCATCTGTGCTGCCCTGGTAACTCAGCATCTGTGCTGCCCTGGTAACTCAGCATCTGTGCTGCCCTGGTAACTCAGCATCTGTGCTGCCCTGGTAACTCAGCATCTGTGCTGCCCTGGTAACTCAGCATCTGTGCTGCCCTGGTAACTCAGCATCTGTGCTGCCCTGGTAACTCAGCATCTGTGCTGCCCTGGTAACTCAGCATCTGTGCTGCCCTGGTAACTCAGCATCTGTGCTGCCCTGGTAACTCAGCATCTGTGCTGCCCTGGTAACTCAGCATCTGTGCTGCCCTGGTAACTCAGCATCTGTGCTGCCCTGGTAACTCAGCATCTGTGCTGCCCTGGTAACTCAGCATCTGTGCTGCCCTGGTAACTCAGCATCTGTGCTGCCCTGGTAACTCAGCATCTGTGCTGCCCTGGTAACTCAGCATCTGTGCTGCCCTGGTAACTCAGCATCTGTGCTGCCCTGGTAACTCAGCATCTGTGCTGCCCTGGTAACTCAGCATCTGTGCTGCCCTGGTAACTCAGCATCTGTGCTGCCCTGGTAACTCAGCATCTGTGCTGCCCTGGTAACTCAGCATCTGTGCTGCCCTGGTAACTCAGCATCTGTGCTGCCCTGGTAACTCAGCATCTGTGCTGCCCTGGTAACTCAGCATCTGTGCTGCCCTGGTAACTCAGCATCTGTGCTGCCCTGGTAACTCAGCATCTGTGCTGCCCTGGTAACTCAGCATCTGTGCTGCCCTGGTAACTCAGCATCTGTGCTGCCCTGGTAACTCAGCATCTGTGCTGCCCTGGTAACTCAGCATCTGTGCTGCCCTGGTAACTCAGCATCTGTGCTGCCCTGGTAACTCAGCATCTGTGCTGCCCTGGTAACTCAGCATCTGTGCTGCCCTGGTAACTCAGCATCTGTGCTGCCCTGGTAACTCAGCATCTGTGCTGCCCTGGTAACTCAGCATCTGTGCTGCCCTGGTAACTCAGCATCTGTGCTGCCCTGGTAACTCAGCATCTGTGCTGCCCTGGTAACTCAGCATCTGTGCTGCCCTGGTAACTCAGCATCTGTGCTGCCCTGGTAACTCAGCATCTGTGCTGCCCTGGTAACTCAGCATCTGTGCTGCCCTGGTAACTCAGCATCTGTGCTGCCCTGGTAACTCAGCATCTGTGCTGCCCTGGTAACTCAGCATCTGTGCTGCCCTGGTAACTCAGCATCTGTGCTGCCCTGGTAACTCAGCATCTGTGCTGCCCTGGTAACTCAGCATCTGTGCTGCCCTGGTAACTCAGCATCTGTGCTGCCCTGGTAACTCAGCATCTGTGCTGCCCTGGTAACTCAGCATCTGTGCTGCCCTGGTAACTCAGCATCTGTGCTGCCCTGGTAACTCAGCATCTGTGCTGCCCTGGTAACTCAGCATCTGTGCTGTCGTGGTAACTTGGCATCTTTGTTGCCCTCGTAACTTGGCATCTGTGCTGTCGTGGTAACTCAGCATCTGTGTTGCCCTGGTAACTCAGCATCTGTGCTGTCGTGGTAACTCAGCATCTGGGTTGCCCTGGTAACTCAGCATCTGTGCTGTCGTGGTAACTTGGCATCTTTGTTGCCCTGGTAACTCGGCATCTGTGCTGTCGTGGGAATGTGTGTGTGTGTGTGTGTGTGTGTGTGTGTGTCAGGATCTGAAGAAGGTGCTGTCGTTCCCTCCATATCCGGGAGAGTTCCTGCATCCGGTGGTGTACGCCTGCACAGCCGTCATGCTGCTCTGCCTGTTTGCCTCCATCATCACCTACATAGTGCACCACAGGTAGGGCACACGCACACATAAACACCACTAATATAGTGTCCCTTAATTCATGACTTGTTTTTATCTACAATAATCAAGGCGTTTGAATTTAAGATGGACAAAACCTGCTCATGTAACCTTTAAATCATCAATCAACCGCTGAAATGTTTCCTCAGCTTCTGAAGGTCAATCAGAAATGTTTACGTTGCTTGTTTTTAGTTTTACTTAGTTTTATTTCTTTGTTTACTTCAGTGTTATTTTAGTATCACTGAGATACTATTATAATATTATTTATGAATATTTTTTATTAACGTTTATTTTCAAATTGAAAATGTTTATTTTAAATTTAAATAATATTTCACTATATTACTGACACTCACTCACTCACTCACACACTCTCACACACACGCACACATTCACTTACACAGACACTCTCACACACGCCCATGCACACACTCACTCACACAC
>NW_015552527.1:95697-97805 GCF_001515605.1 Sinocyclocheilus anshuiensis | reverse complement strand
CACACACACACACACGAGTCAGAACGCTCCGTCTGTCAGATTTCACACTTCTGCTTCGCAGCTTTGGTCTCAGTTTGCCGTGTGTTTTTCTGCGGACTGCTTTAGTGTTTTGCCGTGATTCAGTGGTTTAGTGTTTTTCTGCAGACACAGACGGCTCTAGAGGGCTGTAGATTCGGACGCTTGAGATGAAATCAGTCCATCATCACCATCACGATCAGGGCTTTGGGGAAATCAGACTCTAGCCACGAGAGCATCAGCACAGGATCTCAGTCTGAACTCCATGCCATCATATCTGCGTCTATCGCAGACAAATCTTTATTGAGTTCTCTAACAATGCCAGCAAACATCTGCAGCTAATGTGTCTCTGAGAGATTTAATAATGATTGTATGTCCCGAGGTTCAGCACAGACGTCTAGGGAGCACTATAGAGTCTACTTGACTGTTAAACTGGATTGTGTGAGAATATAAGATGCAGTTTTAGCTTTAGTTATTTTAGTACATCAAGTTGAGAATGAAAATGAGACATGTTGAAATGTAAAAAAAAATAAAAATAAATAAATATATATATATATATATAATTTAGTTTTTTTTTTTTGGTGTTTTTTATTTCACAAAAATTTAACTATAATATAAAATGCAGTTTTTTTTGTGCTGAAATGAATGCAAAAAAAATCTGAATTCACTCTTTCATTGTTTTTTTGTCCTTTTTTATTTAATTTAAGTTACAGTTTTGTCATTTTGTTTACTTTGTCATTTTAAGTAGTTTTTTTCTTCTAAAATGTCTATATAGTTTTTATAAATTTTTATTTCGTTTTAGCTTTAGTTTAGTGAATCAAGTTAAACTAAATGAAAATGAGAAATGTTGCTTAAATAAAATATTTTTTTAAATATTTTGTTTCTTTTCAGTTAACGTTTATTTTATTTCAAGTAGTGACAATGTTTTTTATGGTTTTAGTTTAATGTAAGATAAAGGGTTTTTGAGCTGAAATGAATGCAAAAATTCAAAACTCACTCAAATATTATTATGTCCCTTTTCGTTTTAAATTTTGTTATAATTTTAGTAATTTTGTTGTGTGGTTTGTCATTTTAATTAGTCTTTTTTTAATATGTCTATATAGTTTTAATTCATTTTTATTTCAGTTTTAGCTTTAGTTATTTTATTACATGAAGTTAAATTAAATTAAAATTAGAAGTTGCTAAATTAAAATCAATTTAAGTCCATTTTTATATTTTATTTAATTTCAGTTAATATTTTATGTAACAAAAATGTTTTTATGGTTTAAGTTGAACTTTAATATAAAATGCAGTTTGTTTTTTTTACTGAAATTAATGGGAATTTTTTTTTTCATCAATCTTTTTTCCTGAAAAATAAAATGTATCACAGTTTCCACAAAAATATTGTGCAGCACAACTGTGTTCAACATTGCTAATAATCAGAAATGTTTCTCGAGCAGCAAATCAGCATATTAGAATGATTTCTGAAGATCATGTGACACTGAAGACTGGAGTAATGATGCTGAAAATACAGCTGCGCATCACAGGAATAAATTACATTTTACTATATATTCTCATAGAAAACAGCTGTTTTAGATTGTTATAATATTTCACAATTTTTACTGTGCTTTTGATCAAATAAATGCAGCCTCGGTGAGCAGAAGATTCTGCTCCAGAACCTCGCCTCGCTGACGAACACTGCATTTTAAGGCATCATGGGCTTTTCCCGTGTGCTGCAGGATGTGGGTTCATCTGATTTATTGTAATGAGTTTTAATTTAAGCTTCAGGGCGTCTGGATCAGCTTGCTCTAAGAAGAAATAGGCAAAAGAGAGCGTGGGCAATTTCAGGTTGTAAAGTTTGATAGTTTGGGTCGAGTCAGGTCACAGAAATTTGGGCTTCGTATTAAAGGTGAAGCTTATGTAGCGGAGCTGTTGTGGTATTTTATTTAATATTATATTTTTATTTTATATTTTATTTAATGTTTTATTTTATTCAATATTTCTATTTTATTTTAAAATAAAATAAACATATACTATTTAATATATAAAATACAGTTTTGTTTGTATTTTATTTATTGTATAGTTTTATTTTATAAAATTAAAATAGTTTATAA
>NW_015552527.1:92094-95679 GCF_001515605.1 Sinocyclocheilus anshuiensis | reverse complement strand
TATATATATATATATATATATATATATATATACACACACACACACAGTAAATATTAAAACATTAAATAAAATATTTTATAATGTGTTTTATTTAATATAGTTTTGTCATATTTTAAAAATATTAAAATAAAATTACACTTGACACAAAATATTAAATAAAAAATATTGTATTGTGTGTTTTATTTAATATTATTTTATTTCAAAAATAAAGAAAATAAAATATAAAATAAAAAGATAAAAAAAAATAAAATAAAACTCTGATGTCTATAACTCTTATGACGTGATGCGTCTGTCCTGTTTTTGTCATTTGTGTTTGTTTCAGTGTTTCTGCTCTGTTGTGGTGTGGTGTGTTATGATGACCTGTCCTGTCCTTCTCTCTAATGTACTCAGAGGCACATTCAGGCATTTAACCCAGTTTGCCCATGTTGACCGTATGTTGTGTGTGTCTGTTTTATACAGCACAATCCGGATAAGTCGGAAAGGATGGCACATGCTTCTCAACTTCTGTTTCCACACGGCCCTGACGTTCGCCGTTTTCGCGGGAGGCATCAACCGAGTCAAATACCCCATCATCTGCCAGGCCGTGAGTCTTTCATCTGCGCTCACATTCTGTCCTTCAATGCATTAAATCGATTATTCATGTGTGCTGCATTATAATGCGGTATGTGCATGTGCATGTGTTTCTGATTGCCTCATGCATACAGTCTCTGACCTTCATGAAACTGCTGTATAGACTTAGCATCATATATTTGCACTTGAGATGCTGTCGTGCCTTCAGGGGCTTTCAGCGGCGCTTTTGTCAAAACGTGTGTGTTTGTGAGGCTCTATTCTCGTGAGTATCACCAAAAAGCTTTAGTCATTGTGTTGCACGACTGCATTTCGTCCCACATTATGGACTAAAGATAAAGCAGACGATGTGAAAGCGTGGCTCAGTGGGACGCTGTACGCTTCTATAAGTGCAGCGTCTTTTATTCGGCTCTAAACCCTGCAGGATTCACATGCATCTCTTTGGATTTTTAACCCCGTTCAGATCTGGTGAATGAATGAGAGCAGCAGAAGCCAAAATTTAAATGTAGTACTTTTACTTTTTAATTCTACTTCCTTAAGTGCGAATTTGAGTTTTTTATTCTTTTTGCTACCTTTAGTGATTTATAAGGCGCAGCCCTGAATTATACAGTACATATGCATATGATAAACTAACCATTTTATAACATTATATAATGCTTGCATGCTTTTGAGAGTGCTAATGTTTAAAAATTGATTTGTCAATGTCTTATAAATTATTTAATTTAGTTTGAGTACAATTTGACTTGGCAACAGGATGCAAATTTACTAAAGGCATCTATCAGTTATTGACCTTGACATAAAAAAAAAGCTTTATTTAATTTTCAAAATAGTGTATTATTTATTATTTAATACTAGTGTACAAATCACCCCACGGGCCATATGTTTGACACCCCTGACTGAAAATATGATATGTCTTATAATGTTTAGTATATACTGCTCGCAGGCGATTGAAATGTTTAATCTTATTACTTGATGTACCGATTAATTAATCAGTTTAATTGCAAATTAATTACATATCAATTTGGGCTGAAAAATTACCCCCCAAAAGATAATTTCAAATCATTACTGTTAAATGAGAAAAACATTGAATAGACATTACAAAAAGTAATAATAGAATATATATATATATATATGTATGTATGTATGTACACACACACACAGTAATATATATGTAATAATATATGTATAATGTTACTTCTAACAAAATGTATATGTATATGTGTATGTATATGTGTATGTATATGTGTATGTATATATATATGTATATATGTATATATGTATGTGTATATATATATATATATATATATATATATATATATATATATAAGAAATTCTACACTAAATATGTAACAAAGCGCCAGTAGGTCTTAATGAGTTGAGTCATTTAATCATTCATTCAACTGATTCGTTCAAATGACTGATCCATTCAAACAAAGCGAGTGACTGTCTTTATGAATGAGTCACTGAATCATTGACTCACTCGATTCGTTCAAAAACGAGGATTCATTCAGTAACGCAACACTGCTGTGTGTCGCTTGCAGACTCTTGTTTATTGAACTAGTGTATAAAATCAATATCACGTTTGCAATCATGCAGTTATTCGAGAAAACAGCACTTTTACTTGTGTGATGTTGTTAAACTATATTATACAATATAAATATAAGACAAAAACCCATACAAGGGCATTTTTGCACTCATTTCTTGAATTTTAAGGCATATAACTGTATTCTAACAGTCAGTCGTCATGCATCATTTTATTTACAAGTTTGAAAACTCACTTTTTGCAGTGTATATAATATACAGTAATGGGGAGCAGGTTTTTTGGCCAGCGTGATTTCAAAGTGAAACAAAGACAAAATGCCATCAAGGTCATCGCTGCACAGGACAAAAGCTCAGATTTCCACACGATCGCTCACGTTGTGATGTTTGAACATGATGTTAAGCTCCAGGTCTGGCAGGGATTTTGGTGTCGCGGCTCAAGGTCATTCTCAGATTTATATTTATTCATCTCAGCGGGCCGCCTCTGATTGGCCTCGGCCGAGTGACGGATGGCGGAGGAAAGTGTAATCTGTGTAATGGGAATCAGTCATTCTCTCCTGATGATATGGATCTGAGTTATTGTTCTCTCTCTCCTGAGTGTTTGTGAACATGTATGTTGTGTTCACAGCCCCAGACAGACGCTGAGAAAATCTGATTATTTGATCCGCTGTCTCTGCAAACACAGCGACTCGTAAGTGGATGAGAGAAATTATATTTAGCCGGGATTCCTGCTGAATATATGACAGCGCAGCGTTTAATTTAGATTACAGATGAATAAAATAAACACAATGCGACAGCGGAGACGGGAGGCTTATTTAGTGTTATGTTCAGCTGAGTGTGCTTAACATTTATCTGTGTTTCCTTACAGAACTGATGATTAACTCTATCAAGTTTATTATTTCACACTCGATCTCCTGCATGCATTCTGTCGTCTGATTGAGAGTTTAGAGTTTTTTATCCAGTCAAAGCTCTTTTAGTGTAATTGTACAAACGCTTCTCGTGTCTTTCTGCTGTCAAATCTTGACTGGTTTTGATCAAGTAAGCGTCAGAATAACTGCAGTAATATCTCCAGATGAACACTTACTGGACTGAAGCAGCTCAGCTTTACTTGATTCGCCATCAATTATTTTTGTAGAAATATCAGTGAGTCTCAAATCTGATCATCAGGATCTTTTGAGGAGCGTTTGTTTCCAGAAGCTTTACTTTCACTGTTCCTCAGCGGAGGAATGATCTTCACAAGCCTCCAGAACATCTCACATCTTCTGAGGAGCCTTTATTTCTTCAGCTCTCAATCACTGCATTATATGTTTGGATCATTTCAATCTCATCTTACTGAGACAGATTACTGGAGATATAGAGCGACCGCTGATATTCAGATCATTTTATGTCAGTATCTGCTCTACTGTTATAAAGATCTCACTGATTTACATCACAAGCAGCAGAATTTCATCATAGAAATATCAGCATCTGCACCAAATT
>NW_015552527.1:90713-92033 GCF_001515605.1 Sinocyclocheilus anshuiensis | reverse complement strand
TAAAAGTATCGGTATCGGGCGAGTACTGGAAAAAGTGGTATCGGTGCATCCCTAATTATCAATGTTGAAAACAGTTGCACTGCTTCATATTTTTGTGGAAACTGTGATACATTTTATTTTCCAGGATTCACAGATGAACAGAAAGTTCAGACGAACAGCATTTATTTGAAATAGAAACTTTTTGTAACATTAAATGCCTTTACTCTCACTTTTGATCGATTTAATGCATCCTTGATTAATAAAAGTATTCTTTTATACTTTCTGTCTGGATTGTGTCAGTGTGTGTTGTGCTTTAAGCACTGAGCCGTGTGTTTCTGTCTGTGTTTCAGGTCGGTATCGTCTTGCATTACTCATCTCTGTCCACGATACTCTGGTTGGGCATCACGGCACGAAACATCTACAAACAAGTGTCCAAAAAACCACAGCAAGCGCAGAACGCAGACCACGCGCAGCCTCACCCCACCGGATCACCCATGCTGAGGTACGAACCTTCGAGTTTCCAGATTGCTCTCGGGTTTATGACAACTAGAGTTGATTTGAAGGAATTAGACTTGACGTTAGACTGAAGAGCAAATGGTCTGTCAAGATGAAGCCCTTACGGTGAAGATCTCGCCGGTAAACATGAGAGACAGCTGCAGGATCCGCTGCGTAACCTTCTGTCAGTGTCAAGCTAATAAGCCCAATCAATCTGTGTTTAACATGTGAATTAACCTCCCGCAGAGCAAATCGCAGAACAGCTTGTACCTGAATCAGTGTGTGCTGAATATGAAGAGTTAATTTGCAAAAACCGATAACTCCAGAAATCACGTTTTTTTTATTGCGCATTCCAAGTAATATCAATCAAACTGCAGTTGGGTTGTTTTGATTTAAGTAATAATAACTTAAACAAATACAGGTAATTTACAAAATTAAAGTTAATTGAAAGTATGTTTTTTTTAACATATTAAAAGTTTGTATTATTGCAAAAGCAGATAACTCCACATTTCATTTTTTAGAGTTTAAAAAAACACTGGTTTAATCTTTGTAATCTCCTCAGATGACAGTGTAGATGCCTGACAAACGTTGTTGTTGTTGTGATCATAAACTGTATGGATGTGATCACACGCAATACACGGAGCTTTTCCCTCACCGTTGTAACGTGCTGCTTTTTTCAGCTTTTATTTTCCTTTTTCGCCTGAAGAAGATATCACAGGTTCATCAAGTTCGTCGAAATGATCCTCGATCACTTTTAGTCAGCTTTGACGAGACTCCTCTCAGCTTGCACGTCTTTTAAGAGTGAAAGTAGCCTTGTCACCTGACCTGAATACAGCGCGCTGATTC
>NW_015552527.1:90186-90658 GCF_001515605.1 Sinocyclocheilus anshuiensis | reverse complement strand
TATATATATTATTTTTAAGTTAACATTTATTTTTAGTATTATTTAATATTTAATTTTTATTTGTGATTTTTGTTGTTGATGTTGTAGTTGTTATTTTTTGAAATATGTTATTTAAGAAATATATCGTTTTTATTAATTTTTATTTCAGTTTTAGTTATTTTAGTATATCAAGTTTTTTTTTTATATATTTATATATTTCATTTAAGATAACATTTATTTTAGTTATTGTTTTAATATGTGTGTGTGTGTGTGTGTGTGTGTGTGTACGTGTGTGTGTGCGTGCGTGCATGTGTGTGTGTGTGTGTGTGTGTCTGAAATGCACATCTAGTGAATAATAACCTAATAAATTACAGTAAGCATTAAATGTAAAAATAATAACACTAGTAACAACACATTTGGGCCCCCTGTGCCAATTCAAGAGGGGAAAGTGAAAAAAATGAAAATAGAGGAGTCATCTTTCCCCGAGGGCATT
>NW_015552527.1:85163-89999 GCF_001515605.1 Sinocyclocheilus anshuiensis | reverse complement strand
TTTAGTTATTGTTTTAATGTGTGTGTGTGTGTGTGTGTGTGTGTGTGTGTACGTGTGTGTGTGCGTGCATAGATACACACACACACACACACACATAAAGACTTATCTTCCTATAGCGTCTTTTGTTCTAGTGACGGTAGAACTAACACGTTCCTTGGTTTTTCATGTTTCTAAGTTTAACGCAGCTTCATTCAGCTTGTCTGCTTGTTCGTGGTTTTTAATCTGGGATTTTTAGTTCTTCTGAGTGTAATGTTTGGGTTTGATTGTGCTGAAAGTAGGTCACATGAAAGCCGAGCGCAGACATTGTGTTCTCTGTCAGAAATGCTGTGGCCTGTAAGACGTGAGTCAGATGCTGAGAGCGAGATCTTTAACCAATCTTTAGTCCTCTGATGTGAGGAGAAACTCCATTTACACCCCAATTCACCCTCTTTTCTCCAAACTAATTTGGTTTTTAATTAAAGCAGAACATGGAAAATGGGTCCCTCAAAGTGTATTGCATACAACACAGTATGTACTAAAATCTGAAGCCTATTTTTTATGTATGTGAAACCGTATGCATTATACAATGCATTGCACACTAATATTCTGTGCTTGTAGAAGAAGTGCATACTGTGCATATTGCATACTGCAGACAATAGTGTAGTAAATAAGAGTAGTATGCACATAGAGCCCTGAAATGGATCAATAGCTCAGTAATGTTGTTTCTCGTCTGTGATGTGCACTTTCACAGCTTTGATTGAAGCGTGTTTCTTTCCAGAGTGATTCTGCTGTTCAGCTGCAAGCGGCGTGATAGTTTTTTCATTTATCTGTCTTCAGAATAATTCTCTCATGCCTCAAGCCTCCTGCAGTTTGTTTTATTTCTTGATTGTTGGTTGGATCAGCACATCTATTTCACGCTCTCACATCTCGCTCTTTCAGAAGCAGAGTTTTCTTATTGCATTTGGGTTTTAGTGCAATGTAAAGTCATGTCGCAGCCTCATTTAAAGGCTTATGGAACATAATTTAATTTACAATAACTTGCTGTTTATTACATACAAGTCACATCAGGTTTGTGTTTTAAGGCAAGACACTACAGGTGAATAGGATAAAAAGTGCATATATTATATTATACATTGTTTAAAACTGTTATAATTGAAATGTTATGTTTAAATATGCACTCATTTGCATACACTTCTAGAACAGAAATCTGAACATTCGGTTTTTTTATTATTATTTAATTGACATATTAGATTTAAAGGTTTTTACTGAAGGGATTTGGGGTTTCTCTTATTATCCCTTCATAAATCAGAAAATATTGTCAACAGACAGAAAACAAATATATTTTTGCCATGTTCTTAGTAATAAAATGTTGTATAAACCCAGTTATATGAACAAACCCCTCAGTAAAAACCTTCAGAATATAGATATGAATAAAACTGTAAGTTCTGGTGTATGTAAGTGCTGCCAAAGTGGAGAAAAAACTCATTTTGAGAAAATGGCCTTTAAATATATGAAATCTAAACAAATTAATAAAGTGCAATAATAAAATCAAGCAAATTACATATGAACAAACCCTTCAGTTAAAGCCTTCAGAATATAGATATGAATAAAACTGTAAGTTTTGGTGTATGTAAGTGCTGCCAAAGTGGAGAAAAAAACTAATTTTGAGAAAAAATGCCTTTAAACGTGCATTGTAATTGAAATCTATAGATGTAAACAGATAAAGTGCAATAATAAAATCAAGCTAATTGAAACCCTTCAGTAAAAACCTTCAGAATATAGAGAGGAATAAAACTGTAAGTTTTGGAGTATGTAAGTGTTACTGAAATGGAGAAAAAACTCTTAAAAGATATGTACTGTAGATGAAATCTACAGATGAAATAGATGAGTGCAATAAAATAAACACTTAAAAGTGTACTTTGGTTGGTTTCTTTCCAATAGTCTGAGAGAAGACAAGTTATGAAAACCCAAATAGCTCAAAATTGATAAATGCATGAAAAAAAAACAATGTTTTTGCCTGTAGTGTCTTGCCTTTTACATTTTAAATGCATCACAAAAAAAAAAAATAATAATATTTTGTGTAACTTTGGTTTATTACAGCTACCTGTTGTTGTTGTTCTGCTATTATAGTCACCTTTTTTCAGCCCATTTATCATCAGATCGTCTGTAAACACCGCAGGTGTAATGAAGGTCACAGATGCAGCGGTGCATCTGTAATTGAACTGAGCTGAGAGTCACAGCGCACCGATCGTTTCATGTTCATTTTGATTCAACATCACCTAAAGTGCTGATATCTGAGTGCATGAGTTGTTTACTCTGTAATAAGGCCATCTGTATGGAACAGTTTGACCCATTCATGCCAATTTGTGGACTGGTGTTGATCATGATCCTCTTGCATGATTGTTTTTGCCTTATTGCACCATTTTCATCCGCACATTATGATCCCAGTGAGAAGTATTGCTTGTATTTGTAAATTAGTGTTTATGATTTTAGCAGTAAAGTTTCTCATGCTTTTAGTGGTTGAGCGTCTGCTCTAGTTGGATGATTTAGTGGCTCAGGTTTAGCGTTTCTTGTCATTGTTTTGCTCCATGAAACGTTCTTTACAGGTAGTTGCATTATATTTGTGTATTAGATGAAAGGATAATATTTGTACAATAAAGTTCAATTTGTTGACATTAGTTAACATGACCTAACAATGAAAATGCATTTATTAATCTTAATGTTAATTTCAACATTTACTAACACATTATTAACATCAAAAGTTGTATCTGTTAATGCTTTTTAATGGATCTGAGCTGACATGAACTAACAATGAGATTAAATGATGCAACAAATGTATTTCTCATTGTTGGTTAATGTTATGTAATGCATTAACTATCATTAACTAATAGGAACTTATTGTAAAATGTTACCGGTGAAAGTTCCCAGAATTACCAAATTTACGTTGCATATGGTTTTATCACACTAGTCTCATGTGAACACATAAAAGTCATAGATATGAAGTCACAAAATTAGCACATTGTGATCATTTCAAAATTGTGTTTTTTAATGTTTATTCTAGTGCTATTCCTTACTCCAAAGACTTCCATTGTATGTTGATTTTTGGTTTTACATTAATTAATTTTGCAGACAATTTTTAGCATATTAGAATGATTTCTGAAGATCATGTGACATTGAAGACTGGAGTAATGATGCTGAAAATACAGCTTTGATTACAGGAATAACTTAAATTTTAACAGATGTTCACATAGAAAACAGCTGTTTTAATTTGCAATAATATTTCACAATTTTTACTGTATTTTTGATCAGCCCGGGTGAGCAGAAGAAACTGTGTGGCATTTCTTTTGAGTTTTCTAAACGGCTACATTCTGTATTACACAGCAGACTGCTTTTTTTCTTCAAACGTTGGATAATTTCATGAATTATGCAGTGTGTTTGGACTAACCCGCGCATCTGCGCTCAGAGGGCAGCCGTTTTAATCTCCCCAAACACGAGTGCCGCAGAGACTCTTGTTATTATATTTATATTATATTTATATGCTGTTGAGATGTCATAACATCCCTGATTCACTGCCTGCAATTACACTAATTTGCTTGTATGTTATTCTGTTAATATTTTGAAATATCTTTTGTTTTTATGTTTCAGGCTTCATTTTTTGTAGACATTACACCATAAATTTGTTTTATTTTAGTTTTAGTTTCAATTAGTATTTTAAGTTTTAAATGTATTTTAAAAGTTTTAGTTAACAATAACAACACTGATATGTTTAATATAACTATGCATCTTAAAAAACAATATTTACCTGCAGATATTTCCACTAAAACAGTTTAATGCATGAAAAACTTTGATCATGGTGGATCAGAGAATCTTGCTGAGCAAATTATAGTTGCTTAACAATATAAACATTTATATCTAGCTATCTAAATAACATCTGTTTTGATGTCACAGACATCTAAAGGAAACTCTTCTCCTCTTTCTTTCATTTTGTCTTTCCTTGGCTTTGGGATTTTCACATTGCTCTGATCTGATTCCTGTAGATTTTCCTTT
The DNA here is from genome assembly GCF_001515605.1 of Sinocyclocheilus anshuiensis. Taxonomy (NCBI): domain Eukaryota; kingdom Metazoa; phylum Chordata; class Actinopteri; order Cypriniformes; family Cyprinidae; genus Sinocyclocheilus; species Sinocyclocheilus anshuiensis. Next base: position 85,973 of record NW_015552527.1, on the reverse strand, counting down.
GTTTAATACTTCTCTCAAACGGTCCTGACAGGTCAAATAGATCCCTCATAAACTCTTCCTCATCACTTCAGTGTTTGATGAAACCCGGCTCTGTATTTTTAGCTTCAGCATGATTGTGTTTTGTGTCTGCAGGTTTTATTTAGTGAGCGCAGGAGTTCCCTTCATCATCTGCGGCATCACAGCAGCCATCAACATCGAGAACTACGGCAGCGGAGAGCAGACGCCGTTGTGAGTAGCAACTAAATCAGTCGAATGTTTTCTTATACGAGTTTGACTCTTTCATATATGTGACCCTGGGCCACAAAACCAGTCTTAAGTGTCAATTTTTCAAAATTTAGATTTATACATCACCTGAAAGCTAAATAAATAAGATTTCCATTGATGTATGGTTTGTTAGGATCGGACAATATTTGGCCGAGATACAACTATTTGAAAATCTGGAATCTGAGGGTGCAAAAAAATCTAAATATTGAGAAAATCATCTTTAAAGTTGTTCAAATGAAGTTCTTAGCGATGCATATTACTAGGATTTTTATTTTTATTTCAATTATGGAAAACATTTTTTAAGTTTTAGTTTAAAATAACACTGGTGAAGTCGCTTCCATTTTGCATTTTAGTTAATTTTATTAATTTGTATCATTGCAGATTGCATATTTATCAGTGTTGCCAAGTTTATCATTTATGAAATAAATTCAATTTGTATTTTTAGTTTTCATTTGGTTTGTGTTAGTAATTTTGTTATGTGCTTTTTTTTATTTCTATATAGATTTTAGTTTTTTTTTCAGATTTAGTAATTTTTTACTTCAACTA
>NW_015552527.1:82406-84061 GCF_001515605.1 Sinocyclocheilus anshuiensis | reverse complement strand
GGGGTTCGGTGCCTTGCTCAAGGGCACCTCAGTCGTGGTATATACCACAGTCGTGGTATATATATATATATATGCAAACAAATATATTTATAGTTTTTTTCTTGTTTTCTTAACAATAATATAATGACCATATGTGACCCTGGGCCACAAAACCAGTCTTAAGTGTCAATTTTTCAAAATTTAGATTTATACATCACCTGAAAGCTAAATAAATAAGATTTCCATTGATGTATGGTTTGTTAGGATCGGACAATATTTGGCCGAGATACAACTATTTGAAAATCTGGAATCTGAGGGTGCAAAAAAATCTAAATATTGAGAAAATCATCTTTAAAGTTGTTCAAATGAAGTTCTTAGCGATGCATATTACTAATCAAAAATTAAGTTTTGATATATTTACGGTAGGAAATTTACAAAATATCTTCATGGAACATGATCTTTACTTAATATCCTAATGAGTTTTGGCATAAAAGAAAAATCTATAATTTTGACCCATACAATGTATTGTTGGCTATTGCTACAAATATACCCCAGCGACTTAAGACTGCTTTTGTGCTCCAGGGTCACTTATGTGAGTCACTCTATTATAGTTTTTATTAATATATTTTAAATTAACTTTTAATTTTCAGTACATATATATTTCAATTTTTTTATATATTATATTCAAATGTATTTTTATTTCAGATTTAGTCATTTTGAAACTTCAACTAAAACTTATTTCAGTTAGTCGCCAAGGTTTTCAGATTTAGTAATTTTTTACTTCAACTAAAACTTATTTCAGTTAGTCACCAAGGTGCCGTTTTGATTTAATTTTCATTAGGTTTTTTTTTTTAGTTTATGTTTTCATTTAATATGTATTTATGTATGTATGCATGCATTTATTTAATTTAATTTAATAATTTATTTTATTATTTTATTTAAATGTATTTTATTTTTCTATTTATTTATTTATTGTTTAATTTTTATTTTATTTAATTTCAGCTTTATGTCAATTACAGAAAACAAATTTTGCTTGTCAGTTTTTGTTACCAATAATAAGACAATAACAACAATTCTATTTTTTTTAATTAATTACATTTATTTCTATCATTACAGATTGTATATGTATGTTCCACAGTTCATCAATTATGAAACAAATTTAATTAATTTATAAAGCATTTCTACAGAAGACAGCAGTGTCATTATTCAGTTGAGTGTTGATTCAATTCAGTTGAATAACAGTGTCACTGGTGCAAAATTCATCAATTATGAAACACATTGAATTAATTGATAAAGCAGCTCTACAGAAGACAATAGACAATTAAATTCAGTTCAAGTTTTGTTCTCATCAAATTGCTAAAATCTGAATGTTAATTAACCAGAATATGGTTAATTATGGCTTAATAATATAACATGTTCAGTAAGTGTTTATCTGCTGTGTGCAGCTGTTGGATGGCGTGGGAGCCGAGTCTGGGGGCCTTCTACGGCCCCGTGGGCTTCATCGTCCTGGTGACCTGCGTCTACTTCTTGTGCGCCCTCATCCAGCTGCACAAACACCCCGAGCGGAAATACGAGCTGAAGGCGGTGAGCAAGGAGCAGCAGCGGCTCTCTGACGTCCACCAGGGGGAGCCGGCGAGCGTTCAGTGTCACGGCGGCTGCCCGGGTCTCATCAACCC
>NW_015552527.1:79347-81822 GCF_001515605.1 Sinocyclocheilus anshuiensis | reverse complement strand
CTGTAAATATATCAAAACTTAATTTTTGATTAGTAATATGCATTGCTAAGAACTTAATTTGAACAACTTTAAAGATGATTTTCTCAATATTTATATTTTTTTGCACCCTCAGATTCCAGATTTTCAAATAGTTGTATCTCGACCAAATATTGTCCTATCCTAACAAACCATACATCAATGGAAAGCTTATTTATTCAGCTTTCAGATGATGCATAAATTTAAACAAAATTAAAATTAAGTATATGTAATTAGATTGAATTACATTTTAAAATACTCGTAATCAGACTACAGCTACTTTTTTTATTGATTACATATTATTCTCACAATAGCAATACATTATTCATAATTTATTGATTCTCCCTAATTCCTCTTTTTCATCTTTTAAATGTTCCTTTTTTAAATAGCCTACCGCTTACATACATTCAGAAAGTCTTCCAGTTTTGTGGAGATTCTCACTAGTCAGTTTTACAGAAACTACTGATGAACACATTAATGTTTGTTTGAATTATCACTCAGTAGGTTATTTAACCATCTATTTCAATGTCTTTGGAAGGCTGTAATATAATAAAATGCACAAATTCACAATATATCTTATTTACATGTAATGCATGGGTTCCCAAACATTTTCATCATCTGAACCTCTTTCACCAAATATATTTACTTGAAGTACCCCTGAGATTTAAAAAAAACGTGCACCATCATCCAGCTGCGCAAACACCCCGAGCGGAAATACGAGCTGAAGGCGGTGAGCAAGGAGCAGCAGCGGCTCTCTGACGTCCACCAGGGGGAGCCGGCGAGCGGACAGTGTCACGGCGGCTGCCCGGGTCTCATCAACCCGTCCACGCTGGCCAACGAACACTCGTTTAAAGCCCAGCTGCGGACGGCGGCGTTCACACTGTTTTTATTCGCAGCCACGTGGACGTTCGGCGCACTGGCCGTATCGCAGGGTCACTTTCTGGATATGATCTTTAGCTGCTTGTACGGGGCATTTTCCGTCACGCTCGGGTTGTTCGTTTTGATTCACCACTGCGCGAAACGCGACGACGTCTGGCACTGCTGGTGCGCATGCTGCCCCGGGCGGCGCCCCTCCAACGCTTGCCACGCCCACAGCCATGCCCACAAAGTCAACATAAATGGCGACGCCCACTCACACTGCCATCTGGACGCCGGGAAACCCGCTCACTGCGCGTGTCGCACCGCAGCGCAGAATCACGTGACCTGCCTGACGCCGGTTTCGCCGTGTTGCGCTGCTCTGCACAAGCAGCAGCTCCTAGAGGACGAAACCAGCGCGCACGTGCTCATCCACGCCGACCCGGAGAGATACCGGCCCGCCGTGCGCTTGCACCGCTGCTCCAAGCCCGTCAGGACTAAAACGAGGCGGCAACGTGAACTAGCGTTCCGTATTCCCTCCGACGGTGCTAGTGCGCATAGCTCGCGCGCAAACAGCCCACACACCCACATCTGCCACTTGGCTCACGAAGGGCATCACGTTTGCCCTCACGAGGCGCTCACACTCTGCCACCACCATCACATGTGCTGCGCGAAAGATGAGCTCCTCGACACGAGCGAGAGCTTCCAGTGCGGAAAGCTCGCGGGGGACGATTTGCATCACGCGCACATAAAGTTGCACGCACGCAGACAGTCGCTAGCCAATCAGAACGGCATCCTGAAGGGAAGCGTGCCGGTGCACGAGGTGGTGCTGTATCCACCCGACAGCACGGGGAATATACGCACGGGACCCTGGAGAAATGAAACTACCGTGTAGTTCGAGCGAACTCCAACACTAGGATTTAAGAAAGCAACTTTAATTTTTTTTTTAGTACCATCACAAGCTCTTTCCTGCATCATTCGTAGTACAGGATGATTGCAGCGGTTCTGCGGATCGTACAAATGCGAGAATGAAAAACCCGGGGCCTCATTTATAGAGTGATCCTAAATGTTGAACGTATGACAGTTTATAAAATGTTCTTGTAGATGGTTTAAGTCCCAAATTCCCAAACGCATCCCTTTTTATAAGTCTCAGTTAATTTCAAGCTCAGTGTGAACAAGCACATCAACGCCATCTGCAAAATGCCCACAAATACATCTTTATGGTTGAGAAGTTGTACAGCCATCATCATAAATGGGCAAGGAAATCCAATCCCATTTTTATTTTATTTTATTTTTTTATATATTTTTTTTATTCTTTTCTATTCTATTCTATTCTATTTTATTATATTTTAGGGAATTTTCTTTTATTTTAAGGAATTTTCTTTTAATATTTTATTTTATTTTATTTTATTCTATTCTGTTTTATTATATTTTAGGGAATTTTATTTTATTTTATTTTATTTATTTTTTTTTTTTTTTATTCTTATCTATTCTATTCTATTTTATTAATAGTAATTTTTTTCAGGAATATAGTGTGTATAAACATACAGTACACACACACACACAGACACAGACACACTCACACACACACACACACACTCACAC
>NW_015552527.1:74737-78446 GCF_001515605.1 Sinocyclocheilus anshuiensis | reverse complement strand
TTAAAACAACTATTTAATAATTAAGTATCACATTTGCATGTTCACGGTTCTCTGACGTTGGTTAATGTTCACATGACATGCAGGAAAACAAATAAAATAATTCATTTTTTTAGGAAGGATTTTATTTCGATTTATGTTATTTTAAAATCATATATTTTACATTTTTATGATTTGATTAATGATTAACTTTTCATTAAACTCACAAACCCCCTGCATGTCCTTTACGAACCCCAGTTTGGGAAACCTTGGCGTCATGTAATGTTTAATGCACTTTATGTTGTTAATTACAACGAATGGAATATATTTTTCTTACTCTTTGTATTTTTATACCAATATTGTACAAGATTATCTGGTTTAAATCAATGTGATGAGTTTGGTCAAAAGTAATCAAAAAGTAGTCCGATTATATGTGTAATGTAAACACACACACATTTTTATATAAAAAATGTAAACATGTTAAACATATATAACATTTTAACATGTGTATATATATATATATATATATATTCTGGACGCCGGGAAACCCGCTCACTGCGCGTGTCGCACCGCAGCGCAGAATCACGTGACCTGCCTGACGCCGGTTTCGCCGTGTTGCGCTGCTCTGCACAAGCAGCAGCTCCTAGAGGACGAAACCAGCGCGCACGTGCTCATCCACGCCGACCCGGAGAGATACCGGCCCGCCGTGCGCTTGCACCGCTGCTCCAAGCCCGTCAGGACTAAAACGAGGCGGCAACGTGAACTAGCGTTCCGTATTCCCTCCGACGGTGCTAGTGCGCATAGCTCGCGCGCAAACAGCCCACACACCCACATCTGCCACTTGGCTCACGAAGGGCATCACGTTTGCCCTCACGAGGCGCTCACACTCTGCCACCACCATCACATGTGCTGCGCGAAAGATGAGCTCCTCGACACGAGCGAGAGCTTCCAGTGCGGAAAGCTCGCGGGGGACGATTTGCATCACGCGCACATAAAGTTGCACGCACGCAGACAGTCGCTAGCCAATCAGAACGGCATCCTGAAGGGAAGCGTGCCGGTGCACGAGGTGGTGCTGTATCCACCCGACAGCACGGGGAATATACGCACGGGACCCTGGAGAAATGAAACTACCGTGTAGTTCGAGCGAACTCCAACACTAGGATTTAAGAAAGCAACTTTAATTTTTTTTTTAGTACCATCACAAGCTCTTTCCTGCATCATTCGTAGTACAGGATGATTGCAGCGGTTCTGCGGATCGTACAAATGCGAGAATGAAAAACCCGGGGCCTCATTTATAGAGTGATCCTAAATGTTGAACGTATGACAGTTTATAAAATGTTCTTGTAGATGGTTTAAGTCCCAAATTCCCAAACGCATCCCTTTTTATAAGTCTCAGTTAATTTCAAGCTCAGTGTGAACAAGCACATCAACGCCATCTGCAAAATGCCCACAAATACATCTTTATGGTTGAGAAGTTGTACAGCCATCATCATAAATGGGCAAGGAAATCCAATCCCATTTTTATTTTATTTTATTTTTTTATATATTTTTTTTATTCTTTTCTATTCTATTCTATTCTATTTTATTATATTTTAGGGAATTTTCTTTTATTTTAAGGAATTTTCTTTTAATATTTTATTTTATTTTATTTTATTCTATTCTGTACAATATAAATCTTTGCTATCACTTCTTAACAATTTAACACGTCCTCGCTGAATAACAGTTTTAATTTCTTTCAAAAATAGAAAGAATAAAAAATTACTGACCCCAAACTTTTGAACGGTAGTGTATATAGTTAGAAAATAATTATATTTTAAATAAACATTTTTTCCTGTATTTTTGATCAAATAAATGCAGCCTTGATGAGCAGAAGACACTCATGTAAAAAACATTAAAAATCGTTCTGATCCCAAACTTTTAACCGGTAGTGTACGTACACTTTTTAATGATTTCCTGAAAAAAAAAATATATATATATATATATATATCATAAACATCAGGAATAATTAATGAATTATTAATTAATGAATTAATTTCAGTGACGTTATCATTAGTGCACATAATAATATACATGCATGAAGTCATTGCCTATATCTTTTTATTTTTTTATAACCAGAGTTGGGTTATTTTAATCTTCTTTGAGCACAAGAGGGCTCTTCACATGCTCTTCAGTTGGTGCACTGTAAAAAATGACCATGAATTTAACGGTAAAAGACTGATATTTATGCCGCCTTATATTTTGGCCAAGCTGTAAAGAAGCATTGTTGAGAAGGAAATCCCAGAATGCATTGCTCCAAACATTCAAAAATGCATCCAAGATGACGAACTTATAAATGTAAGATTTATATATTTGAATTTCATATAAAATTTCCATGCATTTGGATAATCTTTTTTTTTTTATGTGATTCATATTTGTCAGTCATACATTAATGAAACAGGTCAGATTACTGTAATAGTACTAATAATCTGAATGTGTTTTAAACGCACAATAACCAACTTTATATATTTATGATCAATGAATCCAATTTGTTTCAGTCTCGTACATTTTAACTAATTGAATATCGCTTGTTGCACACGTCGTAGTATTTTAACCATGTTCATGCATTTTAATTGAAGTAATTAAGCACAATTAATTATATTTTTATAAACGCATTTATTATTATTTAAATAAAAATCAAATAGTTGCAAATACTTATGGAAAATTGAAAAAAACGTATAGAAAATAAATTTTTTTTTAAAATTATTTTAGGAATATTTGAAGATGTATTATTTTTATGTATTTATTTATTTTGTGCTTAATGGTCATGTCAATAATGACACAATTAACAGTAAAGCAAAGTGTTTTAAGAAGCTCCTTTAAAGGAAAATAAAATTGTATTATTATCATTATCATGGAAATTTTATATGCAATTCAAAAACATAACTATTAAATTTAGGCCTAAATATTTTTTGCAAGGTTACATCAGGCTCGGCAGATGGTAGAGCAAATATATATATACTTTGCTTAACTTATAATATATATATATATATATATATATATATAAGAAAATTAAGTATTTTTAAAGATATTTTAAGATGTATTATTTTTATAAAAATAATGTCACAATGCAAAACATCATAATTATGTGTGGATCTTTTATATTCAATTAAAATGCATAAATATCCGGCTCACTAGGGTGTGGAACGGAGTGAGAGCGTCTCTAGTTGTTCTATTACAGATCTGTGCTGATTCTTTACTGTTTCTGTGGTGAATCGCTGCTCTGTCGTTAAGGAGACGTTGTTTGTGTGAGATCATCACTGTGTAACTAGAAGGAACGATGAGAATGATTTGATGCTTGTGATTGGTTGGTGAACAGCTGCTGTCATCACAAACTGCAGCAGAAGACTAGTTAAGCACTTGACCAGACTAGTCTAGCTGAAGGAAACGAGTGACTGTGATCTAGTGCTCAGACGGCTCAGTCTTTAACACAAACATCACGCTTCTCTTCATCTGACATAGAGTTGATGTCTGTGTAGTTGCCTCGCGTTCTTCAAAAAAATTAAATTTGGAAAAAGTGAATCTCAGTCAGTCTGTCAAAAACATATCCCGGTCATATTTCACCCCAAAAGAAAAATAAATAAAATGAATCCTATTTTAGGAATAATTTAAGATGTATTATATTAATTTACTGTTATTTCTATTTGTGCTTCACAAAATCAAAACATACACACACACACATATATATATATATATA
>NW_015552527.1:66594-73069 GCF_001515605.1 Sinocyclocheilus anshuiensis | reverse complement strand
AGATATATTGGATATTTTAAGAGCTTATTCGTCATGGCAATAATGACACAATCAGATCACAATCCCCCAAAAAAATTTTTTATATATATATATTAAAGAAAATTAGGCATATTTTAGGAATATTTAATATGATTTATTAATTGTATTTAATGTTTTTAGTAGCATAATGCCATAACATAACATAATAGTAACATATCGCAAAAGATCACAATCCAAAATTATAGATATATATAAAGATTTATTATTTTTATTTATTATAATAATGTTTTACTTGTAATTGTTTTATTGTACTTGCCATTACAATAAGGACACAATGCAAAAGATCACAGTCCAAAATATTTTGATTAAAGAAAATGACTCCTATATTTTTACATTATAGTCATTTAAAATTATATATATTTAAATTATTTTTGTGCTTAATTGTCATGACAATAAAGACAATGAAAAATATTTCACATTTATTATTTTTATTTATTATTCTTTTTTTCTGCTTAATTGTCATGACAGTAATGATACAGTGTAAAAGATCTTGTTGTTTCCTCATGAATTGAATTTCTTAATGAAAAATGTTACCTGGACATGGTTTTTGAGCTTCTCTGTTTTCATTTAAATTTGACTTTCAGAAATCAACCGGAAAAGTCTCCTCTTGAGAAAAAGCAACAGGTTCAGCAGCATTTAATGCACCGTTTGACAGAAAAGAGTTCCTGTGTTCCTCTGAAGTGCTGCGCTCTGATTGGCTGTCCTGGTTTGGGCCAGGTTAATGCCACCAATCAGCTCTTTTATTTTCTGTCCCTATGTTTCCATGCACCACAGACTGAGATAATAAATAATGGATGATATTTAAATGAGGAATGGTGTGTGGATGTGTGCGATCTTTACGCTGTCTCTGGTGTATTGCTCAGTATCTGAGTTCAGGCGTTTTGTTTGTTTTAATGCATCTGTCCGTCTGTGTTACGCAGGATTGTGAGATTTGCTGGAGAGTGAATCAGAAGGTTATGAGAGACAAACTACAATTATAACTCAAATCTGTTTAACTGTATGTCTGCGCTCCTTTTGTTATTAATGCTTCACGTGTTTGACTTTTAACAGCAGTGAAAGAGTTTCACACCAGAAGTGTCAAATATCAAATTATGGGAATTATTCAGGACCAAATTTAATTTGACTTTGAAAGTCTGTGAGCTGAAAGGGTTGAACTCTTTTAAACTTGTATGCATTTCCAAAAAATGTCTTAATGTTTCATCATCACGTTTGACATTTCTGTCCCTTAAGCTTCATTGTCACGTCCTTCAAATTAAACATGGCATCTATCCTGAATAATGTCTAAAATACAGAGTAAAATTATGCTCGATGATGAACTAGAAATATGTGGACAGAATATAGTTTGATCTGCTCTGAAGCAAGAAAATAATCCATATCTGTAATTATAGCAGCGTGACGATAACAAAAAGCAAGAACAAAAGTTTGGAATAATTAAGGTTTTTTATTGTTTTGGAAAGAGGTGCAGCAAGGCTGCATTTATTTGTATTAAAATACAGTCAAAATATGAAATATTATTATAATGTAAAACAGCTGTTTTCTATGTGAATATCTGTTAAACTGTCATTTATTTCTGTGATCAAAGCAGAGATCACTCTTACCACAGAAATGCACGCTTCAAACAAAACAGTCAATGAAGACGAAGAAGAGAATGTTGTGTGCTCCAGGTGCCTATTTATACTATAGTCGCACCGGTAGTGACGTCATGGCTGTCGCCGGCCAACGAGTTGGTGTTTTTTCAATGTATGCTTCAGACACGGGTCACGACGAGGCGTCCCCCATAGCGACCCCTAGAGGACGCAGTTCGAAGTTCCCATGAAAGGGAAACAGCTTTGATCACAGAAATAAATTACAGTTTAACAGAGATTCACATAGAAAACAGCTGTTTTAAATTAAAATACTATTTCACAATTTTTACTGTACTTTTGATCAAATAAATGCAGTGAGCAGAAGAGACTAATTTATTCCAAACTTATGACTGGTTGTTGATGCATTTGTATTGTCACAAAAACTTTTGAATTTCATATTTTAAAGTGTTTGTTCAGCCTAAAAGTCTATTTTGAGCAGGTTTGTGGAGCTGCGATGGAGGAAAAGCAGATAACGACTGAACTTTCAGTCTGTTGCTCTCATATGACTCCAGACATGATGGTGAGTAAATGACGATGGACGTGTTTACGCCAACAAACTCCACTGTGAATGTATTTCCCACCATATAATTCAGCTGTTCGGTTGTTTTGTGTGTGTTTTCAGAATCTGACTTTTTCAGGAGAGCGAGTCTGAGTCAGTGTAGAGTGTAATTAGCTCTTATTTAATTAAAAAGGCCTCGAAAGCTTAGACTGTGTCTCCGAGACTCCAGAAGGTGAGTGTGAGAAACTCGTCAATTATCACATGATGGTCAGATATATATATGTCCAGATCATCTCTATTTGTCATTCTGTAGTTGATTTGATCTGGTTTGTCCTGATTAGCAGTGTGATAAAGGCCTGTGTGTCTTTACAAATGTCCTTGTGTTGAACAGGTGACATACAGAACTTAGCTGCTTTCCTCTTTAATGCAGTGTTTTATTATTATTATTATTATTATTATTATATCATTCTTGGTTTTAGTTACTGGCACTTTCCACAAATTGGGTATAAATTAGAGTCTATTTATATTATTTTATTTTATTTTTTCATTTTTATTTTTATTTTATTTATTCTTATTATTATTATTATTATTATTGTTGTTGTTTTAGTGTGCAAGCCCCATGTTCTGCAGAGAAAGCAATTTGATATGTTAGTTGAACTATTATCTAACATAAAATTAAAATAGCATTAAATCACCTTAAAATGGTACAGGTCTTTCTCAACAAATAAAATCATATAAAGTGTAATGTTGAACTGCAGTTATTTATTTATTTATTTATTTTAGAATATTAAAATGAAATAATAGTTTTTGGTAATTAAAATACTTTTAATTATCACAGATATTACACACCTTTTTACCCCATGACCTTTTACCTTAGTTTTATTTGAATTTGATTAAATGTTTATTTAATAAACACGGAAAATAAACAAATCAGTGTTGTAAACTATACTTAAAAATATTATTTTCTAATCTAGACAAAACAAAGAATATTGGAGTAAGTTTTACAATAAAATACTATTTCAGTCTTTCTAGTCTACTTAAAAATGTCCCGTTTAATTCAATGTGTTACTTATTTGTAATATTTATTAAATTAAATCCGACACCAAATGTTTTTTAGTTTTAGGCATGCTCAGAATTGTTAAAGTAGTTACAAACATGGATAATCTCATGTATTTATTCATATCCATTATCAGACTCTCTCCAGATGGCCTCAGATAATGAACATAGAGACGTAACGTACAGTAAACTCTGATTAACATGCTAATTTTGCCCTTGACATGTGCTCTGTTCCCGCTCAGTGTTGCCAAGTCCGCGGTTTTCCCGCAGAATCGGGCTACTTTTATACTGCTGCAAACAGGGTTAACGCCTATGGACCTTTTTCACATTTCACAAGTCGTCAGACTACCACAAATATATTTTTTGCATTCTCATTTGCTCAAGTATAAAAAGAAAAACTCCACAATAGTGTTTTCACGACTTTCAAAAAAAGGTCAAAATGTCAAATTTACTGTCACTAGACGCTGTATTAGAAACACCCTCGCATTAGCGTTAACTAGTTTTTTTTGTAATTTGATGTAAAGGTAATATAATACAAAGTAGCCTATAGTATTATAAATGTACATAAATTAAAAAAAAAAATGAAAATATAAAAAACTTGGGAGCATTTACGATGATGATGACCGTTGAAACGCTTCATCACAAATTTGCATACTATCCGTTAGGGTTAGTAATTAGAATTCGAAATTAGAATTAGTATGTCCCAAATCGTAGTATGTTGAAATGAGTATGATTTACTGCTTCCGGTAGAAATTCGAATGTGCAGATCCGTGCACACACTAACGGCTAATATTGATTCGATTAGAACTACAAACATGCATGAAAACTGTTAAAAACTACAAACATGGCGGATAGGCGAGACCAACGGACAGGTAGAGAAAGGAGTTTGAGTGATAAATAATCTAACGTGTTGAAAAAAATAAATTTTATTTAATGTTATCCGCGTTATATTTCATCTGCAACAACACTGTGAACTTTATAATGATACGTTTGGTCATTAACTTTTAAATGCATCATTATATGAGATCTTTGCATGATAGACCCGCGACTGGCAGATCAACGCGCCTCTTCATTTCTCTCCAATATGGTAGGAAATTAAATTAAACGAAATATGGATAATGTTAACTTTGACAAGATGATTGACAGGGCAGTTTAAATGGTGACAGAATGCTAAGCAACAGGGCGTCCGTTAAAGACGCAGTTATGACGAAGTAGTAAGTCCCAAAGCTTGCCTACTATTCTGCTACATACTCAAAAGTATGTACTTTTTTTACACTAAAAGAGTACATACTTTTAGGGCATAGTATAAGCAGGCGAACTGGGACGCACATTGTGAAAAGGGTCCATTAGGCTACTCGTGAATGGGAGAAACTGCAACACGCAATATGGCAAAATATGCCCCGCCTTCTAAATGAAAGAGCCAATCGCTGACTGTTAAAGTCATTGCGTCACCGCAGCAACTGTTAGAAGCTCCGGTTCCCATAGAAACCTGAGACTCGCGCATATGGCCACACATGTGCATTGGATGGTCTAGCCTGAAAAAATAAGCTGTTTTAATACGATTTGAGCATAAGCAGCAGCATTCATGGGGCAGTTCATTTCAGATGTTGTTGCTGATTTGAAATATGTAATTTAATTGTGAGTTCAGCAATCGGTTTTTGAAATATGAGGGTTCCCCCATTAATTTAGATAGGACTTAAAGGGGTCATAGGATGCCCATTTTCCACGAGGGGCCTGTTTTTGTGATGTCACACAGACAGGCATCTGAGATCGGCTCGATTTGAGAAAGGGGTAAACATTTAACCAGATAAAAAAAACACTTGGTGGATTTTTATCATTATAGGGTGGTTGTCCCATCCTATGACCCCTTTAAATAGCTGCCCGGAGGAGTTGCAAATATGGCCGCAGAGTGAACAGACTTTCCTTGAAAGGGACTTTGGGTTGTGTTTCTAGTCCGCAGGTTACAGCAAAACCCCCACCCCTACCCCGGAATGCAATTCCCAGATAGCACACGTACGTCTGCAAGATGTCTGTCAAAGATCGCGTCACCTGGAAAGCATCTGCTGTGTACAAACATCTGATAGACTTCTTTAAGATGTCAGTTTTACATGCATTCTAAATCCTCTGATCGCACTCGTACATCACGGAGACGTCTATTTGACGTCTTCAAGACGTATTTTTTAGAGTGTTTGCTCATCTGCAATATGTCTATAGGACGTTTCCTATCAGATGTCAAATAGACGTTTAGAAGATGTCTTTAAGATGTTTATGACCCAGATAGTACACGTACATCTGCAAGATGTCTGTTAAAGGTCGCTTCATCTGGAAAGCATCTGCTGTGTACTAACATCTGATAGACGTCTCTAAGATGTCCGTTTTACATGCATTGTAATTCATAAACATCTTACAGATATCTTCTAAACGTCTATTTGACATCTGATAGGAAACGTCCTATAGACGTACTGCAGATGAGCAAACACTCTAAAAAATAGAAAAAGATTTGACTCTAGTGTCAAATAGACGTCTCCGTGATGTACGAGTGCTATCAGAGGATTTAGAATGCATGTAAAACTGACATCTTAAAGACGTCTATCAGATGTTTGTACACAGCAGATGCTTTCCAGATGAAGTGAACTTTAACTGACCTCTTGCAGACATATGTGCTGTCTGGGACGCTGCTCAACAGATCCTGAGCTCATTGACAAATATCTGATCTTGTAAGATGTGCTCCTTTACACAGAGTGCGTTAATTGCGTAAAAAAAAAATAACGCGTTATTTTTTCCCATGACTAATTAATTAGATTAACGCGTTAAATCGATAGCCCTCTTACAAATGTTTTATTTAACCCTAAAACACAATGCAATGATCCCATCTTCCAAAATACAGCTATAAAACACCTGTGAAAAATCTATACAGAAATGTCCTTCACATTGGGCATTTTATGGGGTTTTCTTAGTGTTGATGTTCTTCATGGAATCATATACAATAATAATAATAACAGTAGTAAACTTTATTTTTAAAAGTGCAGGATTCACATGATGAAGAATCAGGACAAAGAAGCAGCTCAAATATTAGATTTTTTTTTTTTTTTGTGTCACATGTTTTGATCACTACTACATTCCCAAACTTCCATTTGTATTATTTATTTCATGACTACTGCTAATAAAAATAAGTAGAAGAGCCCAAACTTCTGACTGCTAGCATAGAGTCAGAGGAGGTGTGTGTTTGTTTGTGTGTGTGTGTGTGTGTGTGTGT
>NW_015552527.1:57863-66555 GCF_001515605.1 Sinocyclocheilus anshuiensis | reverse complement strand
AGAGAGTGAGAGAGAGAGAGAGAGAGAGAGAGAGAGAGAGAGAGTGTGTGTGTGTGTGCGAGTGTGTGTGTGTGCTGGGTTTTCTAAGGACACCAATAATGAACACTATCTGGTTATGTAATATCTTTACATTTATGAAGAATAATCTTCTTTTTCCCCTTCAGCACAGAAGCGGATGGATGGATGGATGAAGACGTACTCGAGTGCAGGTCATTAGTGGTGTTTGAAGTCCTCATCGTGCTGCAGGCGTTTGTGCAGACAAACATCACTCATACGTTATGTCTGTAGTTATGAATGTAACGCTTTCCATTGTTTTCTGCTGTGTTCGGTTTTATAGAAACCATAAAAATCTGTTGTCTGATCATCATACTGTCAGGCTGGCACTCTAAATAAATTATATTTCACTTAATTTTTGTCTGTTTATTAACAGCACATTAGTCATGTGTCTTATCCAGTTATTGAAGCATTGGAAGTACTTTTCAGACTATATTGATTATAGGAATATGTGTTATTTGGAAATATTCTCATAACCAGTAGAAATATATCTGAACATAACAGGGTTAATATATTTAACTAAACCTAAAACCATAAAAATGTTTGTTAGATAAGCATTAACTGAAATAAAATAAAATGTTTAATAAAAAAGTATATTTCAGCTTGTTGCCAAGGCAACATTTCTCATTTTCATTTAGTTTAATTTGATGGTACTAAAATAATAACAACCAAAACTGAAATAAAAACTTTATAGACATTTTTAAAAAATCACAAAAACATACAACAATATTACTAAAACAGAAATGTAATGAAAACACAAAATATAGAAATAAAAATAAAATCGAATTCAAAATATGAATTACGAATTAAAAACACTGGAACATGAAAGCATTCGCGTCTCAGTGTTTTATAAGTGATGTTCTGCCATCTAGTGGCTGATTTGATTAATTAAATAATGTTTAATAAGATTTGTGTCATATATATATATATATATATATATATATATATATATTAGTAGTTTTAAAGGCAGCAGTAATAAGGCACAGGTCATCATGCTATATTGTGCATCAGTGTTTTTTTATTAATTTTTTTATTTATACTATTATAGTATTTATTAATATGTTGAATTAGCTTTTATTTTATATTTTCAGTTTTCATTCTCATCTTAGTTTCATTAATTTAATTGTTTTTGTCATTTCTATTTTTTTAAATATATTATTATTTAGCTTTCATGTATTTTTAATTCCGTTTTAGTAACTTTAGTACTTGAATATTTTTATTTATTTCTAATATTTTCACTTTTCATTCTAATTCTAGTTTTAGTAATTTCATTGTATTTCCCCATTTTTATTTAGTTTAAATATTAACATTTATTTTCATTTATTTTAATTCAGTTTTAGTCATTTTTGTACTTTCTTTTATTTTGTTTTTAAACTTATTTATTTTAGGCAGTTGCCAAGGACAAATTTTTCATCTAGTACTTACATTTAATTTTAGTGTTATTTTAGTCACCGAAGTTTAAAAAAATTAAAAATATATTTATGTAGAATAATTAGATTTTATAATTTTTTTTTTTTACTTAATTGAACCCTGAACAGTCCTGAACAGAGAGCGGTTTCATGCTTCAGGCGTCGTCTTCAGTATCTGATGAAACATGTCTTCCTCTGTTCCAGCAGTGAATCAGCTTTACATTCTCAGGAATGGTTGCTTATGTTGTTCATCAGCTCTTGGTAGCTGTGTCTGTCATGCTTTAGCTGCTGTTGATGTCCTGAAGGTCAGCAGACAATAATGTGGCATCAGCAGAGAGCGTGACTGAATTACTGTTGCATTATAGTCTCACGGCTGTAATTCAGCAAAAGATTATCTCACCGGAGCCTCATGTGATCTTCACACGCTGCTGTAGCCCCGTCTTCTTCGAGCAGATCGAGCCGTGCATGTGTTGCTGTGGCTCTTCATGTCTTGAGGAGCAATATTTGCATTGGAAAGCTGTGAGGGAGAGATATGAAATGCGTTAATTTATGGATGGAAATTCCTGCTAGAGCTGCTGTGAGAATATGAATGTTGCACACAGCCAGTCGAAACTCTACATTATGTTAGATTGAGTCTTCTGCAGGATTTTGATTGAAATCCAGCTTTAACTGAAGTAAATGTATTCCTGAAGTGTTGTTCATATCACCAGATTTACTGACTATATTCACTTAAGTGCTTCTTGAGTTTTGGAGTAAATCTACATACTGACAATATTGTCCAAAATATTGCTTATTATAGTTCATTATAAATATATACTTAATGTATAATTTATAATACTTTTATACTAATTGCCAAAGCAACAATTCAGTTTAATTTGATGTAATAAAGTAACTACAACTTAAAATTAAATAGAAATTAAGTCAATTACAATAAAATTACAAAAAGCACACAATAAAATTACTTAAACGTTAAGTAAAATTAAAAAAGACAGAACATATAAAAATATAAACTATTTCAAAATAATAATTTTATTCTAATTGCCAAAGCAACAATTCAGTTTAATTTGATGTAATAAAATAACTACAACTTAAACTTAAATAGAAATTAATTAAATGAAAATAAAATGACACAAATCACAGAATAAAATTACTTAAACGTTACGTAAATCAGCTTGTTGCCAAGGCAACATTTCTCATTTTCATTTAGTTTAATTTGATGGTACTAAAATAATAACAACCAAAACTGAAATAAAAACTTTATAGACATTTTTAAAAAATCACAAAAACATACAACAATATTACTAAAACAGAAATGTAATGAAAACACAAAATATAGAAATAAAAATAAAATCGAATTCAAAATATGAATTACGAATTAAAAACACTGGAACATGAAAGCATTCGCGTCTCAGTGTTTTATAAGTGATGTTCTGCCATCTAGTGGCTGATTTGATTAATTAAATAATGTTTAATAAGATTTGTGTCTTATATATATATATATATATATATATATATACATATATATATTAGGGCTGCAAAATTAATCGAATTTCTAATCGCGATTACAATTATGGATGCCACAATTACGTAATCGTTCAAAGTCCACTTATGTTATATAGAAATTAATTAAATTAAAATAAAATGACACAAATCACAGAATAAAATTACTTAAACGTTAAGTAAAATGGAAAAAGACAGAAAATATAAAAATAAAAACTATTTCAAAATAATGATTTTTTTGTCATTTTTAATTAAATGAAAATAAAATGACACAAATCACAGAATAAAATTACTTAAACGTTACGTAAAATCAAAAAATAAAAACTATTTCAAAACATTAATAAAACTAGTAACACTTTACAATAAGGTTTCATTTGTTAACTATATTATTTGGCATACAGCATTTATTAATCTTAGTTAATGTTCAGCGTTTACGAATACATTATTAAAATCAAAAGTTGCATCTGTTAATATTAGTTAATGCACTGAACTATCATGAATATATTGAATCATATTTTGATTAACTAACATTAACAAATATTAATAGTTGCTGTAAAAACATAGTTAGTTAAATACTGAATTAGCTTTTGTTTTTATATTTTCAGTTTTAATTTTGTGCTTTTGTCATTTTTCTTTTAAGCTTTCATTTATTTTTATTTCAGTTTTAGTCATTTTAGTATTTGAATTAGTTGCAAAGGCAACATTTTAATTGTAAGTGTATCTAATATTTATTTTATTTCAGCTTTTTTTCAATTACAGAAAATAAAACTCAAAAAATTAAAAATGTAGTGAATTCTACACTATTTTTGTTTATGAAAAATCATAAAATTACAGATTTTTTTAGTTTTTTTAGATAATAACAACACTGTTGTGAATGTATTGGGCTGTGCCTTTATAATATTATCTCAATGAGACTAAAATAACGCATAACGGTTTTATTTTGACAAACATTATCATAATAAACAAAGCTGCTGTTTGTGAGTTCCCAGCATGCACTGCAGTGCGACTAAATCATGCAGCTACTTTTAAAAGTTTTTTGAATTAGTTTTTTTTATGCTGTAATGGTTGATATAGAGAGCTCATTGTACCTGAGCATTTATTGATCGTCAGGTTTATGTGTTAATTTTAAAGTAGAAAAACTGAAATGTATGGAAGGCATCTTTTTATCTCACAATTCTGACTCTTGCAATTCTGAGAAAAAAAGAAAACAAAGCTAGAATTCAGTTTATAGAATAGAAATAGAGTAGAATATAATTTATAGAATAGCTAGAATAGAGTTTATATCTCCAAATTGTGAGATAAAATTCTCTTTTTAATTTTTGTTTATTGCGTGGTGGGAACAAGCTTCCATGTTTTCTTGCAAAACATAATCTTTGTTTTATAAACAACTTTTACAAAAATGTAAACTGTTAAATTATAACACTTGTGACAACTTGCCCCGATGTTAATGTGACAGCACACGGGACCGTTTTTGTAAAGATTTATCACTCTTTTGCTATTTTATTGTCTTTAAAGACCTTCAGAGACGAATTATGGCAGATATTTTAAGGAAAAAAGTTTGAAGCATTTGCGGGTCATGATGACCATTACATAATGTAGAATTCTGAGTTTATATCTCCAAAATGTGAGATCAAATTATCTTTTTTTTTTTCGTGGTGGGAACAAGCTTCCATATTCAAAACTTTTTTTTTTCTTTTGAAAATGGTACTCATAAGTATTATTCTTTAATGCTCATAATGATAACTGAAGCAAGATGTGATGGTACAGGAATACTGTAAACCTTCAGCACCCCAGTATAGGGAAGACCGGGGCTAGTTGTCACACTCTTTACTAGTGAATATTTCTCAGGTTGGCTTTATTGTATTACTAAATTATCAAACTGGGAACCTGCTGTATATTGATATTGAGAAATATATATTTTTATTGTTAAAATATCAAACATGCTTCCACAACATCTCTATTTATTTACTTATTTATTATCCAAATTAGGAAGATGAAACAAAAATGTAAAATGTAAAATACATATAACACTTGTGACAACTTGCCCCATTATTAATGTGACAGCAAACAGGACCGTTTTTGTAAAGATTTATCACTCTTTTGCTATTTTATTGTCTTTAAAGATCTTCAGAGACGAATTATGGCAGATATTTTAAGGGTAAACGTTTATGACGCATATGCGAGTCATGCTGACCAATAAGTAAAAATAATGTGGCGTCTGCGCGCAGCTGACTGAAGGCGGAGGATACTCAGACGCTCGCGGCTCGCGTAGTGATCGCGTCGTTACCATGGCAGCAGAGTTAGTAAACTCCCCCGTTGCCATCGGTTATCGATCCGCGGAAGAACCGCTGGCGCGTGACTGATCTGAGGGAGTCCTTCGGCTTGACGCTCCGTGACGCGGCGCGCGCGTTAACGGGAGACCGAAGCGCCAGCTGTTCTAGAATCGATCAGGACGCGTTATGGGAACGTTCGGGAGCGCCGCGGCCGGCCTGGAAGAGGATGAGGATGAGGATGAGGAAGAGGAGAAGAAGCGCCGGGAAGTTGAGCGTCTTCCTCCACTGCTCGAGGACGAGGTGAGTTTGATTGATTGATTGATTGATTGACAGTCTCTCACGAGGACATTCTGTAGAAATGCTAATATCACAAATGTTTTTATTTTAATATAACATTCCACGAATCCCTAAATTACCAAAAAGTACCAGTATATATATATACACACACACATATACACACACAAATGTGTACTAAAAACTACTAATTCATACGTGTTATTATTATAATATATATGCAGAATATGTATTCAAATATAATAGCAGACATTTTCAGCACCTCTGGCTTCTGAACCTCAGAGCTGGCCGGTAGATCTGTATAAAGCTGATTCAGAGCAGGTCATTACATTTAGGAAACTCTAGAATGTTTTTACTGCACCACAAGGGCACCATAGAAGGGCCCAAGACATTAAAGTTGTTGGGATTAGAGTGTGTGCGAGTGTGTGTGTGTCTGTGATAGTGTGTGAGTGAGGGAGTGTGTGAGTGTGTGTGTGTCTGTGAGAGTGTGTGAGTGAGTGAGTGAGTGAGTGAGTGTGTGTGTGTGTGTCTGTGAGAGTGAGTGAGTGAGTGAGTGAGTGAGTGAGTGTGTGTGTGCGAGTGTGTGTGATTGTAGGGAGGTTAAGGAGAAACGCTCTGTTCTCACGGGAGATTGTCTATTTACGGGTTTGTGCTCTTACAGCTGCATGAGACGGCAACTTTATGCCCTATAAACGCGTTATTGTTCAGCTCCAGTGATGAGTTTTTGAGCTACTGGTGAATAAACACACTCTTTTCTATGAGAGTGTAGTCGTGTGCTAGTCTGTTGTGTTGCAGTAACTAAAAGTGACAACAAAAACAGTGCAACCGTATCATTTATTCATACTGCAGTGCATGCTGGGAAGCTAAGAGCTAACATTGCAATATGCACGTGACATTATTACGGTTAAAGCTGCAGTGTGTGATTTCTGTGCATCTGTACTGTAAATACAGCATCACTAAATGCAATGGGAATAATAATGATTGTTTTTAGTTTGTCAGGTGAGTGAATGATTATGTAGTTAGTCATTAATCTATCATACAAGCTTTTACATGTAATAATGAGGATTTTACAGCATAATACTGTGACTTCATCTCTTTGGGCCTGTTCTCAGTGAAAGTACTTTTACTACTAATGTAAAAAATGACGGCAATTAGTCTAAAATGCTATTTAGAAAATATTATGTTACTTTATTACATGCTTTTGTCCTACTCGTATAGTACTGTTATTTATTTGTTTACTTATTTTAATAACATTTTTGAAAGTACAGTTACTTGTATAAAGACACAATTTATACTGTGAAAAATTAATATGATAAATATGTCTAGAATTTTTTGGATAATATTTAGTTTCTGTTAAACTACTCTATTACCCTACTTATAATAGTGTTGTTTTAGCACTTTATTTGTTTATTTAAATATATTTTTTATTTAGTATTTATTTTAATTTAATTTGCATTTATTGATTATTTATTTGTGTGTTTACTTTATTTTAATCCAATTGTTTATTTTGATCTAATGTTTTAATTATTTTAATCACATTTTTAAATATTTTTTTAAAGGCATCTGTATAGCTACTTGTATATATATTATAGCTCAGTCAAAATAAATATTTAATGTATAATATTATTTGGAAAATATTTAGTTTATATTGTTACATGTTACTTTCATACTCATTGTTATTGTACTCAGTTTATTTATTTATTTTTTATTTACTTTTTTTAACCATTTTTATTTATTAGTTTTTTCCCCTCTAATTTTGATTATTTATTTTTATTAAGTATTTTGTATTATTTGTTTATATTTAAACTTTTTCTGCAAACACTTTTTTTCTGTAAATATTTCCTCAATTTGAAAACCCCTGGATATTTGGATATTCATTAGTGAGCCGTTTCCATTTAAACATGGTGCCGATATGAAAAGAGGCACGAAATACATTTGTTAAACCACCTCTAGGGCCTTTTTACGGACTATGTACATCACTTCATCACTGAGATGGGCTTGTTTTTGGATCAGAAATCAGATCCTTCTGAAGCAGCAGAATATTAATTTGCTATTTATTAAGCAGATTATGCAGCAGTGCAAAAGTCTTCAAGGATCTTCTTGCTGTACGTCTGCTTAGGACTTCCATCTGTGAAGATGCCTCTGTTATCTAATCATGATTTGATTATTTCCTTATGAAGGAAAATGAGTATGCATGGAGTTTAGTTTGTAAACACATTAGTAACTGCATAACAATGTCCCAGCATCATGTCAGTGAGGCATTTTCTTCAGAGTGTGTGAAAATGTAGTTTAGACCCGACTGGAGAGGACAGCTGTCCTTCACACATCTGCCAAACACACATTCCCCATGGAAATTAATTTAGGAATTTGAGCACAATGATGTACAGATTCTGCTGACATCATAGTGGAACTTATTAGAGGATGTTACAATCTGTGCTTTGTAATCCGTGGAATATTCCACTGGAGTTAATAGGTCGCTATGGAGACGATGGAGTTTTGTGCTGTATGTGTGTGTAGCTATAGATGATTTAATTTTTTTGAAAGAAGTCTCTTCTGCTTACCTTGGCTGCATTTATTTGATCAAAAACACAGTAAAATTGTGATATATTATTACAATTTAAAATAGCTGTTTTCTATGTGAATAACTGTTAAACTGTAATGTATTTCTGTGATGCGCAGCTGTATTTTCAGCATCATTACTCCAGTCTTCAGTGTCACATGATCTTCAAAAATCATTCTAATATGCTGATTTGCTGCTCGAGAAACATTTCTGGTTATTATCAATGTTGAAAACAGTTGTGCTGCAGTGTTATTTTACTATAATTGAGATACTGTTATAGTTTTTATCAATATTTTGAATGTTTTTATTTTTATATTGTCCATTTTCATCTAAATTTTATGAAAATGAAAATGGACAATTAATTGTAATATATATATGTATATATTAGGGGTCGACCGATTATCGGCACTGATATTAAGCTTTTTTATGATTATATGTATTGGTCATTTTCAAAACCGATTTGCCGATAAAATAATTTAAAAGCATTTAAAGAAAGTTTTTGTCAGAGCCCTTATTATTCTTAATTATGACATTAATTAAAATTTTTACACCAGACATATATATCGTTTCAAAATATCGGTTATCGGTCTACTTGATCTTTA
>NW_015552527.1:57370-57731 GCF_001515605.1 Sinocyclocheilus anshuiensis | reverse complement strand
TATTACATTTTTGTTTTAGTTTTAATTATTTTAGTACATCAATTATTTAAACAAAAATAAAATAAGAAATGTACCAAAAAGTTTTTTTTCATGGTTTTAATTTTTGGTTAACTTTAATATCCTGTTTTGCTGCTTCATATTTTTGTGGAAACCATGATACCCTACCATTCAAAAGTTTAGGGCAAGTAAGAAAAAAAAAAGTTATTCATCGAGGACACATTAAATCGATCAAAAGTGACAGTAAAGACATTTATAATGTTACAAAAGCTTTCTATTTCAAAGAAATACTGTTATTTTTCTATTAATTTGTGAATCCTGAAAAATAAAATGCATCACAGTTTCCACAAAAATATTGGGCAGA
>NW_015552527.1:56888-57280 GCF_001515605.1 Sinocyclocheilus anshuiensis | reverse complement strand
ATGATTTCTGAAGATCATGTGACACTGAAGACTGGAGTAATGATGCTGAAAATACAGCTGCGCATCACAGGAATAAATTACAGTTTAACAGATATTCACATAAAAAGTTAGTAAATATTTCACAATTTTTTACTGTATTTTTGATCAAATAAATGCAGCCGTGATGAACAGAAGAGACTCTCCAAAACATGAAAAAAAATCGTAATTATTCAAAACTTTTGACTGCTGATGTATGTGGGGGTGTGTGTTCACTAGTGCTGGGCGGTATGACCAAAAATGTATATCACGGTATTTTTCAAAATTATACCGGTTTCACGTAGGGCTGGACAATAATTCAATATCAATATGTATCGCGATATAATTTTTTTCAATAACGGTGATATGATTTTTAA
>NW_015552527.1:45771-56463 GCF_001515605.1 Sinocyclocheilus anshuiensis | reverse complement strand
ATATTGTGGATGAGTTCTTCTGTGTCATCACGTTCTATTAGTTCTACAGCTTCAGTTTCGGAACTTTCATGCTTAGTAACACATACAGCTGTTCCCTCAACACAGTGCAACAGTGAAAACGGACCCCTTTCAAACGGTGTCGCGTTCCGAACGTTGTTTAAGCGACATACACCGGTATTGCGGTATTTTAAAAATTCATATCATAACAAAAATAAACACCGGTATTTGGTATGAACCATTATACCGCCCAGCACTAGTGTTCACTTTCATTTAAAGCTCATTTTATTAAAGCTCATTCATTTAAAGCTCATTCTGATTTGACTTTTGCTGTTATGCTGTTACAATAATTAGTGCATTTTTTTTTTGCATTAAACTAGATACATGCAAACATGTTTTCACTAGTTTTCAAAGACGTTTGAACCCATGCATGTGTGCATTTGTGCATGCATGAGACTGATCTCTCGGTATGTGCTCTCCATCCTCAGGAGAATGTGTCTCTGGCTGATATTCTGTGTCTGCGGGACGGTGGGCTTTCGGAGCAGGAGTTGTGGGCGGTGTGTGTGGAGTGTGTTTGTTCTCTCCAGAGCATCGGCCTCTCGCCGCTCTTTCACACCCTCTGCGTTACACCCGACACGCTGGCCTTCAACACTCACGGTAATGTGTGCTTCATGGAGCAGCTCAACGGTGAGTCACCAGCTGCATGAGTCAAACTAACACTCAGCGCTCGCATTAGTCGCGAAACATTGCTTTTAATGCCTGTGTCTAATGGACGGTTTTGACAGACGTGTTCTTTTGAAACCGAGAGCGCTCTGTCTTCTTCATAAGTATGATTTTTCATGTGCACCTCACATGTGTGACACGTTGTGCCATTGTGTAGATAATGGATGCATTCGTTTGCATAATGATTAACAGATACGACACCCTCCCACGAGTGTAAAAAGCATTAACTGGTATTTATGATTATTTCACATAGAAGGAGGACACATGTATTGAATTGTGTGCACCAATTAATTTGATCACATGGCTACTTTAAACAGCTCCATTAAGCCTTTAGCCCAAAAGAGCGCATATTTAGAAAGATAATGATAAATTCTCATGTTCACGCTAGAGGTCGACCGATAGTGGATTTTACCGATACCGATAGCTATAGGTTGGGCCACACTGGCCGAAACCGATTAATCAACCGATAGTTTTTAAAATAACTGAACGAAAACTAAAATAGTGTTTTACTAATAAAAAACAGTACTGAACCATACTTTGTACATGAATAACAGTATTATTAAATATTAATCATATATTGATCATTAAGTTAATTAACTAATGTTAACAGAAGCAACTTTAAATTTAAAGAATGTATTAGTAGATGTTGAAATTAACACACTCTAACTAGTTGGACATCTTTAAATCTCTACACAAAGGCAATAGCATTGAAATTACATACATATGGATATTGTATGTATACTCTCACACTTATATAATCAAAATAACAAAATATGGCAGTTGCACACTGGGCAAAAAGTGTAGCACCGCGCCAACGAACAGCCAAAGGCGTCAGTGATTCCGCCTCTAGAGGTCGCTCTCATACTGTATAATGACGGCGGAGCTTCTCAGCCGCTCCAGCAACGGACGCAATCCGGAAAACTATCGGCATGGATCTTTGCCGATAGTTCCAGCAATCAACTATCTGTGCCGATTAATCGGCAAAACCGATACATCAGTCGACCTCTAGTTCACGCCTAATTTCTTTACTGTTAATTTAATGTTCAACTAAATTATGCGATCTGAAGTTTTTGAGCGTTCTCTCCCATCTCACTGCCGTCACACATAGTGGGGCAGAAATGTCATCAAAATTATGATATAAAAAAAATTTAAAAAAGCCTTTTAATGAGTTTCTGGTTTTATAAAATATACCTGTGATATAGGACTTAGCTTATCGCACAAGCAAGAGTCCTGTTTTTCCGAATATCTGCACGATTGCAAATGTACAATAAACAACATGTTACTGAGTAACTTTCAGACACAAAATTCAGTTTTGCTCCATCGAAAAGAAAACGGAACAAACAGCAGAAGCACTGCGTCTCCAAGCAACACGGAGTTTTGTTCCTGAGCGTTACACGGAGCTGTAAATGATTCAATCAGGCTAAAAGTACAGTCGTTTGCAAAGTTAAATGAATTATAGCTTTTTAAACAAACCGGTTGATTTAAGGATTCAACTCATTCATTAAGATAGTCACTTGCTCCCACCTACTGGCGGTTGTAGTTTCATATTTAAAAAAGTAGCTTATTATTGCATTTTTGCAATAATTTAATATGTCTACAATTAAATGTTATATTTAAACTTAACAAAAACGTAACTGTGATTTCATTTGTTTGTTAATAGCTAACATGTCTTTTTATTCTGATTGAATTTATTGATTCAATTTAAGAATCTGGCTTAAGTGGACACAGGTATGACAATACATTTTTATAATACTAATACTTTTTTTTGCTCAGTGTTATTTCAGGGTTTTGAAACATAACCTCCAGCCCAGGGGCCCCTGACGCCTTAAATCCTGCCCTGTGTACTGTAGATGAGTTTGTTTCTTCATCAGGTTTGGAGAAATGTAGCATTGCATCACTTGCTCTGAAGTGAATGGGTGCCGTCAGAATGAGAGCTGATAAAAACATCACAATAATCCACAAGTAATCCACAGCACTCCAGTCCATCAGTTAACATCTGGAGAAGACAAAAGCTGAAACACATCCAGCATTAAGACGTTTTTAACTCAAATACATTGAGTCCATAATCCATAATAACGCTTCCTCCAGTGAAAAAAACAAAAAAAAAATGTATTTCTCATTGTTAATGTTAGTTAATGCAGTGTTTCTCAACTGGTGGGTCGCGGAGTGTACAGTCAAAGAAACAACATCAACAACAAAAAAACGTAATTCTAAATGATTTTCTGATGCAAGACTTTTATTTTGAAAGACATGCGTGAAAGCTGTTGACACTTCTATCAGATGCAGTTTAATAAGTCAAGAGTTCCTGAGAAAAACGCACTGTCCTGATTCAGTATCTGCGGTCAGATGAGATGTTGTCAGGCTTAATGTCAGTCTCATTATTCTATCGTTATTTTCGTAACTTGTTACAAAATAAAAAGTCTCTCACCTCCTGAACTACGAACTATCCTGTCCTGTCAGATGTTATACTTTGCTCGTAGCGCGCGCCGTATATCGCTTCACTAAAGTGCAAAAGAAACTATGAGCATGCAACGTGTGAAATAAAAGTACAGTACTAATAAACCACATAACTGGTGCTTCATGTGTTAGCTGGGAAGGATTTGCATATATGATATCAATTCTATTCAGGAGCAGTTGTCATGTTTCATTAACAATTGTTAGTATTGTGTATACACCATGGTAACTGCTGTTTCCATAACCCAAAAATGACATGTTATTTTCACTTTGTGTTATTTTGTAGATGGTTAAATGACTGTGCTGGCTCATGCCAACTTAATTGTATTAACAAAAACTAGTTTTTGGTTTGTTTGTTTTTTAATACAAATTATATGTATATATAATTTGTAAAAACAAAAAAAAACAAAGCAAATTTATTTCACAAAAATTGTGGGTTTGATGACCATGGCCAAACCAGTTGAGAACCACTGAGTTAATGCATTAACTAATGGGACCTTATTGTAAAGTGTTACCTGTAAACTTACTGTAAAATACCATCAAATGTATGGTTTTCACAAGTAAAAACTATGAATTATCATATAGTTTACACAGATCTAATTGCAATTTCTATTTGTGATTATTAATATTTATTATTATTATAACCATCAAATCAGAAATTTTTAAATAATTGTAAAATAAAAAATAAATTTTACATTATTTAAATGTATATAATTATTATTATTATTATTATTTTACATAAAAACATTAAAATACTATTTTTCTCCTTTGCTTTCAGATGTTAAATCATAGAGCTTTTATTTTTGCAGAAAACTGCAGGGAAACTTCTCTTTTCAAATGTTTCTTGTTTGTTCAGATTTATAAACGCTTCTCATTATGAACTCGACAATGAAAACACTGTCATCATGAGCGGCTCACGTGAATACATCACGGCTCGTCAGATTACATTTTTATATGATTACAATGCAGTCTTTGTGATTTGATCAGTGCGCTAAAGCACACTGTTATAAAAAAGTGATCAGCCAACAGTGTTATATATACTCGCCAGTGCCGATTTTTACTCACATCTGGCGCTTGGCGAGTGTTAATTATAGGCCCTGGCTGTTGAACAAATATCCTGTAATAGATGAAACATTGTCACTGTATGTCTTCCAGTGTACCGCTTCTCTAAGCCTGTGAAATCACAAATGTAAGTCCAAAACCATCAAGAAGAAAGGTCTAGATCTGCTTCAGGTTTCACAGGTGAAGATATGAATGAGAACTATATAAAAGCAACCAATGGTTTCGTCCTCTAGCCCATTTCTCAAAGGCCACACCGCATGCTGTCTAAATATACCGGTGAGCTCCTGCGCCGGCGTAACGCTGAGGAGTTTCTGGAGGATCTGACATACTCCGGAGGAGAAAGCCTGACCTATTTCAGTCGCCGAGCTCTGCAGAAGCATCTGGAGGAGAATGTGAATCCTCAGCGTGGCCTAGTTAGACTAGGACTCACTTACTTATTCACAGAGAGAAAGCAAAGTGATTAAACATCACCGCCAGAACGTTTGATCGTGTCTGACTGCTCTTTCTGAGAGAACTATTATTAGAGCCACATGCATCTGCGCATTTGCTTTCATGCACGTATTATCAGTTTGTGTGTTTTCTAGCTCTCATGAGTTTTTGCAGGTGGCTTTTGCATGGAGATGCATCGCTCACATTCGACTGTGTTTGTGAAAGTGTAAGAATCTAGTTGGTTTCTCTTGTTTTGTCCTTGTTCTCAGATGATCCTGACGGCTGTTTTGTTCCTCCAGAGTTTGATAAGACTGGAAACACGTTTGAGGTGAGAAAGCATGAATCCAGGAGCTGCTTGAACTTGTTATGAACCTGTGTTACAAATATACGGTCGTACTGATAACTTATCCTGAAAGACCAACACAGAGGGCATGTACAAAAAAAAAAAAAAAAATCATGTTAATTGCATTAGACACCAAGGTTATTATATTAAACAAAAATAAAATAAACAAAAAATACAAAATTTTGTTACTTGAAATACATGTAAAATAAATGTTGAAATAAAATAAAATAAAAAATAATGTATTTAAAAATAAAATAAAAATAATGCATTTAAAAATAAAATATAAAAGCTTATTTATTTAATCCCATTTTCACTTGGTTTAACGTGCTAAAATAAATGAAATACAAATTTATAAAAACTTTATAGACATTTAAAAAAATAATAATGACAATACATCAAAATTACTAAAACTTTAAGTAAAATTAAAGTTAAAACAGAAAATACAAAAATAAAAATAATAATTCAAAATATTAAAATAAACTATAATAGTTTCTCGATGCTAAGCGCGCTTTAAAAAATATATATATATTTTTTTTTTTTTAAAAATCATGTTAATTGCATTAGACACCAAGGTT
Source organism: Sinocyclocheilus anshuiensis (assembly GCF_001515605.1). NCBI lineage: Eukaryota > Metazoa > Chordata > Actinopteri > Cypriniformes > Cyprinidae > Sinocyclocheilus > Sinocyclocheilus anshuiensis. Next base: position 50,880 of record NW_015552527.1, on the reverse strand, counting down.
ATTATATTAAACAAAAATAAAATAAACAAAAAATACAAAATTTTGTTACTTGAAATACATGTAAAATAAATGTTGAAATAAAATAAAATAAAAAATAATGTATTTAAAAATAAAATAAAAATAATGCATTTAAAAATAAAATATAAAAGCTTATTTATTTAATCCCATTTTCACTTGGTTTAACGTGCTAAAATAAATGAAATACAAATTTATAAAAACTTTATAGACATTTAAAAAAATAATAATGACAATACATCAAAATTACTAAAACTTTAAGTAAAATTAAAGTTAAAACAGAAAATACAAAAATAAAAATAATAATTCAAAATATTAAAATAAACTATAATAGTTTCTCGATGCTAAGCGCGCTTTAAAAAATATATATATATTTTTTTTTTTTGCTTGTCATGTTAATTGCATTAGACACCAAGATTATTATAAATAACTAAAACTAAAACCATGAAAAAACATTTCTGTTACCTTTAAAAAAAAAACAAAAAAAAAAAACGAACCAATAAAAATGTCAAAAACACACCAAAATTACTTAAACCTAAAATAAAATTAAAATGGAAATCGAAAATATATATATAAAAAAAAATAATATTAAATGAAACTATAGTAGTATCTTAGTGATATTAAATAAAAAATAAATTATTAATTGTTTGTCATGTTTATTGCATTAGACACCAAGGTTATTGTTAATAAAACTAAAACCATTAAAAACTTAATAAACTTCTTTTATTTCAGCTTATTTCTCATTAACTAACATAATGTTCTAAAATAACTTAAACTGAAATAAAATATTTTAACTAATAAAACTGACAAAAATACAACACAATTGCTAAAAATGTTAGTAAAATTAAAATGATGTATTTTTAGGAATATTACAGATCATAATATATCTATAATAGGTAATTCTGGAAGCGATGCTGCTGAATAACCTGTGATCTGTCAGATCTGGATTGGGCTTTTCTCAGATGCACAGATATGATATTATATGAATCATGAGCCCTGAGGACTGTGATCTGTGAGCCAAAACAACTTCAACTTCCAGCTATTTACACACACTAGCACAAAGACCTTCATGCCATAATATCATATGCAAACAACCCACTGGCCTCTATGTTATATGTGGTTATAATCCATAACACTATACTGTACTAAACATCAAACGTGTAAGAACCACGAGCCAGAAAGACTGTAGGCGGCTTGCTTTTCTGAGATGGAAAGACCTTACGTAATGTTTCTTTCAGTGGGAAGGAACAGCTTTTTATTTTAAACACAAGTTGATATTTTCTGTGCGATTCTTTTTGTTGTTTGCCACATTTCTTTTTTTGATGGAAAGGCTGATTTATTATTGGAGGGTGACTGAAAGAGGCGTCAGCTTTGATGGATAGTGCAGACGGCTGCATGCGGACCAATAAAACAACTGATAAATGAGAAGAAAATCTCATCTGATGGAATTTTTTTGCATGTTCGTAACAATTTTAATAATATTTTTATTTGCATAATCATTAAATCATTTTAATTTTAATCATTTTGGAATTTGTATTTTATACTTAATATACTTATTTTTTTCAGATGGAGGCCCTTTTTAGCATGTTTATTACATAATTTCATAGTTTTTATACTTTTATATTTTTTGCAATTAATGTTAATTACATAATTTTATACATTTTGTAATTTTAATTTTATACTTCATGTTTATACCTTTTTTAAGATGGAGGTAGTCGTTTTCTTTTTCTTTGTTTTTGATGTTCATAACATAATTTTAATAATATTGTTTGCATGTTCATTACATAATTTTGTAATGTTAATTTTATATTTTATTTTTATACTTCATATACTTTTTTTCAAATGGAAGTATTTATTTATTTTTTATTTATTGCATGTTTATAGCATAATTTTAATGTAATTTTTAAATTTAATTTTAATAATGTAGTCATTTTAATTTTATACGTAATTTTTATAGTTCATATGTATAACTTTTTTTTTAGCATAATTTTATTTATTTATTTGCATCTTCATTACCTAATTTAAGTAACTTTGTCATTTTAATTCTATACATCATATACGTAATTTTAATGTTCATGTTCATTGCATTATATCATTGTTTTGTTCATTTAATATTTCATTTTTAGGGTGACTTTGTTACATTTTGTCCTCGGACTACAAAAGAAAAATAGCCTTTGTTTTATTTACTGAACTAATAAATAAAATAAAGAAAAAATACATTTGCATTCTTTTTTGTACAAAAAAATCAGATTCATAATGCACAAGATGATACGTTACAACTTCATGTAACCTATTTTATCTAGTGGACCAAATGCAGGTTTGCAAACTGAAAATATTTAAATGCTGGCAAGAAAATATTTGTGGTTGGCACAAAATGTTTTTTTTCTGTGTCTCTCTCTCTATCTCTCTCAGGGTCACATGTTCTCGTTAGGCTCCACCCTGTGGGCGGCGCTGGATTATGTGTCAGAGCTGCAGGTGGAGTTGAGTGAAGAGAGCAGGTGTTTGCTGAAGCAGATGCAGCGAGAGAAACCTGAGGATCGACCGCGACTCCAGGTTCAGCACAGTCTAGTCAAATACTTCTCATTGTTAATATAACAATAATTTACATACATTTTATATTTACATTAAGTTAAACTAAATGAAAATAGTAATGTTGCCTTGGCAACTAGCTGAAAAGGGGGGGTACAATGCTGTTTCATACATTCAGAGTTGTTTACACTGTTAAAGAGTTGGATTCTCATGCTAAGCATGGAGACAGTTTAAAAAAACTATTTAGTATTTCTTTGCCAAAAATCTTACTTCCGGGTTCGTACAAGTTTCGGAGAGTTTTTTTCGATCGTGGCTCTTCATGACGTAAACGAGGGTGGAACTCCTTATATGGGCATTTCTCCCGAAAAAAACACGCACGCATCGACCAGAGCGAGATCGCGTCCATCAACGCGCTTCGTCCGGCGGCAGCGCTACACGGGACTTGCTCGGGAAGAATGTCTCCAAAGAAGTGTGTTTTTGGTTGTAAGGGAAAGATAATTTTGTTCAGCTTCCTAAAGAACCCAGCGTTCCCTCTCAAGCTTTCACGAGACATCACAAAGACATTTCTCCGTTATGGGAACTCCTTCCCTTCCAACCTTTCCTGAAGTTCTATTGGCTCACGCCATCGTGGGGTCCCGGGAGGAAACGCCACGGCCAGCGGAGGAGCCCGCGACGTGACTCTCGCCTGCTGCCGGCTGCTAAGCCGTCGTCCTGACGGTCTGAAAAGAGAGCTATTTCCTCCTCACCCAGTCAATGCGGTGCCGCTCGCCCCGCCTCAGAGCAGTGCAGAGCCGCCGCCCACACACTCGCCGGCGCATCCAACGACCAAGCCGCTAAAGCCGCTATGTCAGTTCCTGAGCGTGTGGAAAACTATTCCGGGAATCTCGCGCTGGTTACTCGGTGTGATAGAGCGTGGGTACGCCCTTGAATTCAGACGCAGACCACCACGTTTCAACGGCGTGGTGAAGTCTCTAACATTGCCTTGAAATGCCCTGAACAAGAGGTATGCAACCTGCTCGAAAAAGGAGCGGTAGAACGAGTCCCTCCGAGTGAGCTGGAGAGCGGGTATAACAACCGCCATTTTTATGGTGCCCAAGAGAGATGCAGGACTCCGCTCAAATATTTGGATGACTGGCTGATCTTAGCTCAGTCACGGGACACACTATAGACAGTCATATAGACAAACTGTTTCATCACTTGGAGTTCTTGGGGCTATGTGTGAATGTGTGTAAGAGCATTCTCACCCCAATCTCAAGCCCCTTGGACGGCGTGGACTTCGGACCGTTTGCACATCGCGGTTTCCCGCGGCTGCATCAAAGCCCTGAGGCCGTGGCGCAAAGATCTCCTCAGCCGGAGGGTTCCCCTGGGCTTGATGACGTCACATGTCGTGGTTACGACGGACGGGGTTCCCCTGGGCTTGGTGACGTCGCGCGTTGTAGTCACGACGGATGCATCGACTCGCGGCTGGGGAGCAGTGTGCGAGGGCATGCCGGCTTTGGGGCTGTGGTCAGAACCTCAGAGGCGGTGGCACATAAACCGTTTGGAGCTGGAAGCAGTGTTTTTAGCTCTAAAGGATTTTCGGCCGCAGCTGGAACAGCGACATGTACTGATTCGCACCGACAACATCTGTGGTGTCGTACATAAATCACCAAGGGGGTCGTACAATCCAAGGCTCGGTACAAGCAGGTAGCGAATCTCCTGTTATGGACGGACCATCACCTTCTCTCCATCAGAGCAGCGCACATCCCCGGTCTCCTGAACCGCGGGGCAGAAATGCTTTTGAGGAAGGGGATTCCTCAAGGAGAGTGGAGGCTGCATCCCGAGTCGGTTGCATTCCCCGCGTCCGCCTTCACTTTCGCCCTGGGACCTAGAGGTGGTGTTAAGAGCTCTTTCACAACCACCATTCGAGCCTTTAGCATCCATTGCTATGAAGGAGCTATCTCTCAAACTGCACTTCTTCTTTCCCTCGCTTCGGCTAAGTGCATAGGGGATTTACATGTGTTTTCTGTGGACAGCGATTGTATTCGCTTCGGACCCGGTGACTGCAGCGTCACTCTCCTGTCGAGACCGAGCTACGTGCCTAATGGCGCTTTTCCACTGCTTGGTACGACTCGACTCGGCATGGCTCAGTACGGTACGGCACGGCTCGGTTTGCGTTTCCACTACAGTTCAGTACTGCTTTAGAGTGGGCGGGATTCAAGCTCTCGCTGGATCCGCTCCTCTGCTATCAACGAGAGGAACGTCTGTATTTCCTCAACAGACCACGAAACAGCCACTTTTTGGTTGTTAAAAAAGGTGCGCTTGTTCAAAACAGTTGCGTTCGATCCTTCGCTGGCTGTGCTGATTTAAATCTAGCTGTTCTGTTGTGTTTGTGTTGCAAGTTCAGTGACGCAGGTAGTGACGATTCTCTCCGGCCAATCCGTGATCAGCAGAGTTTACAGGTGACGTTTTGGTAACGGTACTGTTCACTTGGAACCTCAACCGTGGTGGTACTAAAAAAGTACCAGGTACTGTACCCAGTGGAAAACCCCCCAAAAGTGAACCGTACCGAGCCGTACCGTGCCG
>NW_015552527.1:41412-45761 GCF_001515605.1 Sinocyclocheilus anshuiensis | reverse complement strand
ACTGTCCCCAGTGGAAAACCCCCCAAAAGTGAACCGTACCGAGCCGTACCATGTAGTGGAAAAGCGCCATAAATCACTATCTACCCCCTTCAGAGCGCAGACTGTTTCGCTGTCTGTCCTGTCCTCTGAGTCACCGACCTCGCGTGATGCGGACGCTCAGATTTCGGTGTGCCCCGTCAGGGCTTTGAGGATTTTCATTGACCGTTCGGCCAGCTTTCGGCAATCTGACCAGCTTTTCGTGTGCTACGGTGGTTGTGCGAAGGGCCTGGCCGTGTCAGCTTCCTGAAGAACCCAGCATTATGTAAAACGGTGGATACAGTTTGTTTTTCCGGAGCAGCAACGGAGTTTCACAAGTGTGTTTGTTGACGAACGTCTTATAAACAAGGCCCAGTTTGATGCTGGATTTGCACATCGTTTGATACTGAAGGATGGAGCGGTCCCAGCTATAAAAGATCCCGGTCATGATTCAGAACTGCAGACGGTAAGTGAAACGGCATTAAATGTCTGTTTTTTTGGCATTCGGTGCCCAAGTGCTCGTCACTCTTTAGCTCCGCCCACGACGCCTCCAGGAGCTCTGCTTTTTCCGGAGAGAATCGTAAAGTTGTATCTTTCTTTTATAAATATGATAAAACTAAAGACTTTTTGGAGATATGAAGGATACAGTAATACTCTATTGGTACTCAAGATTAAGATGAGATTGGGTGAAACTGTGTGTGTTATGCCCCCTTTAAGGTTTTTTATATATTTTATTTTATTTCAGTTATTGTCTATTTTATGTCAAGTAACGAAATGTTTTTTTTTATGTTTTTAGTTTAGCTATAATAACATTGCTGTCAGATATTTTTTTTTACAATAAACACTATAAAAAATATAATAAATACAATTGATATCAGAGAATTATAAATAATAAAACATATAAAAATGAATTTAAAAGGTAATAAAAAAAATTATTTGTTTACCTGCGTGTCGTGAGCATTAACTGACATCAGAGAATAATAAATAATACAAAATATTTTATTAGTTTACCTGTATTGCAACCATTTTCTGACATCAGAGAATAATAAATAATAAAAAATAAGTTTTAATAATAAATAATACATGATAATAAATAATTAATAAGTAAGTAAAACGTTAATGTCTATTTTATTTCAAGTAACAACATTTTTTTATGGTTTTAGTTTGTTTACTATAATAACCCTGATAAGAGCTTGATGAAAACAGACTCGTTCTGAAGTTCCATGACTTTCTGTAGAGATTTAAATAATTAAAATGTACAATATGAACTTTTTAATGGTGATTTGATTTAATAAAGAGACAAATTTAATCTTTGTTTAATGATATGTGAATAATATTACGTCTTATTCTGATGAGAACAAATCCTGGCGATCATGTTCTCCTGCGTGATCTGAGAGTGTGACCGCTCACACTTACATAATGTTTCTCAAATCTGTCCATTAAATTGAAGTGTCCTTCTGTCAAACTGTGTCTGTCACCCTGATATTTTAAGTTAATACTTAAGATAATAATTTAACAACAAGTTCGCTCACGTTTGCATGACATGCAGGTAAACAAAGAAAATATTGTATGTTTGTTTAGTAAGTTTTTTTATTTTTTAAAATAATTATTTATTTTAAAATGACGTATTTTTTTATTTTACATGATTCATGATTTAATTCATTAGGTTTTCATCAACTAAAAAAACCCCTGCAGCAGAGTTATTATAGTTAACTAAAGCTAAAACATAAAAAAGTGACTAGAAATAAGATTAAGGTAAAAAAAATATATATATATATAAATGGCAAAAAAACACAACAAAAAACTGAAACTTTAACTAAAGTGAAAATAGGAAATATAAAAATAAAAATCTAATTCAAAATATTAACAATAAATAAATAAATACCAGATATCTCACAAACTGTAGTGAAAAGTTTTTCACATATCATATATCACATAAAGTTTTACATATCATGATTCATCAAATTGTCCTTGATCTTTTGAGGCAAGAGCTTGATGAAAACATACTGTAAGAACATTTACTGACACTAAACCGCAAAGTTGACTCGTTCTGAACCTCCACGACTTTCTGTGGAGAATTCGATAATTAAAATGTGCAATATGAACCGTTTAAGGGTGATTTAACTTAATAAAGAGGCAGGTTTCTCTCTGTTGTTTAATGATATGTGTGAATAATATCGTCTCTCTTTGTCAGGATATTCTCTCTCAGGCGGAGGCTGTGCTCGGTGACGTCTCGCCCGCAGTCATCTGCCGGAAACTGTCTGCCATCGGCCGAAGAGTCCTGTCCATAGAGTCCCTCGCTGCTCTGCAAGGTGTGAGTTCACAGCGGTCTCATAATGCCGTGCATCTGATGCTTTGTGAGGGAATTGCATGGGGTTTGTGAGCTGATAATTAAATCCAAAAATGTAAAATAAAATAAAAAAATAATTTTAAAATTGTCTTAAACAATTAATTTTTAAAATTAATATATTTAACAATTAAAATAAAACGCTATAAAAAATATAATAAATAATAAAAGTATTTTATTTGTTTACCTGCATGCCATTTGACTGTTAACTGACATCAGAGAATAATAATAATAAATAATATAATAAATAATAATAAAAAAAACTGTTTACCAGCATGACTTGACCATTAACTGATGTCAGAGAATAATAAATTAAAAATAAAATAAATAATAATACAAATATTTTATTTGCTTACCTGCATGTCATGTGATATTAACTGACATCAGAGAATAATAATAAAAACAATATATAAAAATATTTTATTTGTTTACCTGCATGTCATGTGACCATTAACTGACATCAGAGAATAAAAAAAAAAATATATATATTGTATTTGTTTACCTGCATGTCATGCTGTCACATGTTTGTTTCTGTTTAGTTCCTGTTTGCCCCTATTTGGTTCAGTTCATGTTCTCATTTAGTTAATCATCGTTTATTCTGTTCACCTGTTTTGATTGATTATTCCTCACCTGTTTCTGTTCTCCCTGATTACGTTCCATGTGTTTATAAGCCCTGTGTTTTCCTCAGTTCCCTTGTCTTGCATTAAAGTTATATCATGGTTGTTGTCTCCCTCAGTTTCCGAATGTTTTGTTCTTATTTTGATAATTAAAGACTCTATCGTGGATTACTTCCTCTCCGTGCGCTTACTCCGCACCACGACCCGTGACAGAACGCAGGACCTCAAAAACTGAAAGTAAGTAGCGTCCTTTCCCCCGTGTTTGTTTTCCACCTTTTTTAATAGTTTTTGTTTTCCCGTTTTTTCCCCCGCGGCATGGAAGCCGCCGCACGTTTTGCCGCTCTGAAGACGAGCCCGCCGGCCGCGGCTCACTCCAGCCCGCCGGCTGCTCCGAAGATAGGCCCGCCGGCCGCGCTGTTGTCAAGCCTGCCGGCCGCTACGAAGTCAAGCTCGCCGGCCGCGGCTCGCTCAAGTCCACCGGTCTCCATTGACCCAAGCTCACCGGTCACCGCAACGACAAGCCCGCCGGCTGCCCAGTTCACCCGTAATCAGAAAAGGAGGAAGAGGTGAAATGGACGGCTCAGGGCCCTCTTCCTCGCCCGAGTGTGCCTAGCCCCAGAGCTCACTCCAGTGAAGGCTCCAGCCTATGACCTGAGTCCCAGACATTGTGCAGTGAGTAGCCTGAGTGGAGGACCTATTTTAAATCCCTTTCCTAATCAATCTAGTTCCCTCATCGCGACCAGGAGTGCCGCTTTGTCTTCAGTTGGGATAAGTACCCACATCACGGCCAGGAGTGCCGTTCCTAGTTCCAGTGGATCCAGTTCCCAAGTTTCGGCCAGAAGTGCCGTTCCCGAGTATAGCCCACGGAGGACTCCAGTTCCCGAGTATAGCCCACGGAGGGCTCCTGTTCCCGAGTATAGCCCACAGAGGGCTCCTGTTCCTGAGTATAGCCCACAGAGGGCTCCTGTTCCTGAATATAGCCCTCCTGTTCCCTCCCGAGTATAGCCCACGGAGGGCTCCTGTTCCCGAGTATAGCCCACGGAGGACTCCAGTTCCCGTGTATAGCCCACGGAGGGCTCCAGTTCCAGAGTATAGCCCACGGAGGGCTCCAGTCCCTGAATCCCGTCTAGAGCGCCCTCAAGTGCCCGCTCCTCCAGAGTGCCCCCCAGGATTCCTAGTTTTCCCCAAGAAAATTTTGGGGGGGAGCCATATACCCTTGGCCGAGCCAGCTAAGGCCACAGAGGATCTGCCATGGCCTCCTGAGTCTCCTGATCCGCCATGGCCTCCTGAGTCCCCTGATCCACCATGGCCTCCTGAGTCCCCTGATCCACCATGGCCTCCTGAGTCCCCTGATCCGCCATGGCACCCTG
>NW_015552527.1:36932-41226 GCF_001515605.1 Sinocyclocheilus anshuiensis | reverse complement strand
AGCCCACGGAGGGCTCCTGTTCCCCAGTTAAGCCCAGGGAGGGCTCCTGATTCCCCGTTTAGCCCAGGAAGGGCTCCTGATCCCCAGTTAAACCCAGGGAGGGCTCCTGATTCCTCGTTTAGCCCAGGACGGGCTCCGGATCCCCAGTTAAGCCCAGGGAGGGCTCCTGTCCCCGAGTTTAGCCCAGGGAGGGCTCCTATCCCCCCGAGTTTAGCCCAGGGAGGGCTCCTGTCCCCGAGTTTAGCCCAGGGAGGGCTCCTGTTACCTTGTATTGCCTTAAAGTTACATCGTGGTTGTTGTCTCCCTCTGTTTCCAAGTGTTTTGTTCTTGTTTTGATAATTAAAGACTCCGTCGTCGATTACTTCCTCTCCGTGTGCTTCCTCCGCACCACGACCCGTGACACATGCAATCATTAACTGACATAAGAGAATAATAATAAAAAATAAAAAAAGAATACAAATAATTTATTTGCTTACCTGCATGTCATGTGACCGTTAACTGACACGAGAACCATGAACATGCACATTTGTTGTTAAATTATTAAAATATAAACTTAAAATATTAAGTCTGTTAGCTTGAACTTGGCTGACAAAAAAGGTTTGTGAATCACTGATCTAGCATCTGGCATGGTCAAATCTTTCTGTCTGTTCACAGATGGATGGGAGAAATCCAATTTCCAGTTTCTGGATCTCAAAGCCTCGAGATCGAACTCCACGGAGAATCCCGCCGGCGATCAGACCATGATGAGAAACTGCTCCTCTGATTCATACGACGGCGAGGAGCTGCTGCTGAGGCGCAGAGGTCTGGTCTGGTCTGGAGGTTCGGTCGAGCCTTCGCCAGACAGTAGGTCTCAGAACAGTTCTCCGGAGCACAGGAGGAGTCAGGAGAGGCGGCCCGGGAGAGCCAGGAGAGCCCTGAACCGCTCCTGCTCCGTCCCAGACTCCAACAACCCTCCGGCGCTCTGTCCTCCGTCCCACGCGCCCATCAGCATGATGATGACCGACCTGTCCGAGATCACGGAGGAGGAGAGCTGGAGCGGGACACTGCGGCGGCCCAAACCCAGGGGTTCAGACTCGGAGGGAGAGGAAGAACCCGACGCATGCGATACGGTTCACACTGAAGATGCAGATGCTCGGAGCCCCGCGTCATCGGAAGACGGAGGAACTCAGACAGACGCTGAAGTGCGCAGCTCCAACCTCGGCAACAAAACTGTGCTGTGCCTGAATGAGGAATCTCAGAATCAGGTGCGTTTGTTGATGCAAAACAATCCAAATGTGACTTTTTTGTTAATTTAAGGCGAGGCACTTCCGTTAAAGCCATTGTTTTTTTCATGCAGTTTTTACATTTTGGGCTATTTCGCTTCCATAACATGCCTTCTGTGTATTGAGCCTAATTTCCGTCATGCGATAAAAAATAAGGTAATTGGGACTTTTTTATCTCACAGTTTTGAATTTATATCTCACACTTTTTACTTTTTTTCTCAGAATTTTGCATCCAATTTCTCACATTTTGATTTTTTTCATGCAATTCTGAGCTTATTTCTCATAATTAGATTTTTTCTGCAATTCTGAGTTTTTCCTCACAATTTGAATTTATTTTCAATTCTGAGTTTATTTTTCACAATTTGAATTTTTTTCAATACTGAGTTTATTTCTCACAATTTGAATTTATTTTCAATTCTGAGTTTATTTCTCATAATTGAGAGATACAAAACTCTCAATTATGAGAAAAAAAGTCAGAATTGTGAGATATAAACTCAGAATTGAGTACAAAAGACTCAAAAATGCGAGATATAAAGTCAGAATTCTGAGAAGAAATTGTGAGAAAAAAATTTCCCAAATGTCTTTTTTACAATTTTTATTCCATGATGGTAACTAAAAAACTGAATTGCAAGATGTAAACTAAGAAATCAGAGAAAAAAGTCAGAATTGTGAGATAAAAAGTTGCAATTACTTTTTTATTCTGTGGTGGAAATACTCTTCCATATCTTTCAGACTAGTGAAATAAAACATCCAAAATAAAAAATGTAAGTGTTTATTTTATTGCACTTTATCTATTTGCATCTGTAGATTTCAGTTTTATTACATATATTTAAAGACGGTGAGTTTTTTCTCCACTCCAGTAACACTTACACACCAAACTTTACAGGTTTATTTCTATTTATATTCTGAAGGTTTTTACTGAGGGATTTGCTCATATAACATTCACCTGATTTATATTTAACATTTTATTCCTCAAATATGGTGAAAATTTGTGTTTTTTTTTTTTACCCTATATTGTATATTGTAGTGTCCTGCCTTAAACCTGGAACTAAATGAAGCACTTATGTTGATGTAAAATTAATAACGTGTTGTTTTCTTTGTCTTTTTCTCAGTGGATCTCTTTGCGGGAGCTGCTCTCATGCTCTGCTCAGCCGTTCTCAGTCAATGAGCTCTGGGCTTTATGCTACACGTGTCTCTCCACGCTACAGACCTACATCGACCTCCCAGGTCAGTCGTGCACATCAAAGATACTTTGCTTTGTCTTTATTTAGGTATTATGTTCATAGTAACTTGATATTGAAGGGATAGTCCACCCAAAAATGAAATTTATGTCATTTATTCACGCACTCATGTTGTTCTAAACCTTTATGAATTCCTTTCTTCTGTTGAACACAAAAGAAGATGTTTTGAAGAATGTTGGTAACCAAACAGTTGACGGTAGCCATTGACTTCCATTGTATTTGTTTTTTCCATACTATGGGAGTCGGTGGGGCACAGGAGGAGTTGATGATGTTTCATTTAAAAGTAGAGTTGCAATTTTTTATTTTATTTTATTATTATTATTACTTTTTTTTTTTTTAGGATTTTTTGGAAAGTTTCCAGAAATTCCCCAAAATTTCAAAAAAATGTCAGATGGTTTCCAAAAATTCTGGAAATGTTCCGAAAATTTTCCAAAAGGTTTCCGCCTCTCTGCAACTCTATTTAAAACTCTTTTAAATAACCTTTTCTAATACTTGTATGATTTTTTTATGCAGGGACCTGATAGAATATCTGTAGTTTTGAAAATTCATTTCTCACACTGAAGAAGTAAAGTGAACATCAAAAAACTTAAAACATGATCAAAAATGAAAAAAAAAAAAAAAATAATAATAAATTAGTGAAAATAATATACAAAACAATTAATACATACTTCCAGTCAAAAGTTTGGAATAATTAAGATTTTTGAAATAAGTTTCTTCGGCTCACCAAGGCTGCATTTAACTTGGGAAAAAATACAGTAAAAATTGTGAAATATTATTAGAATTTAAAATAGCTGTTTTCTATGTGAATATCTGTTAAAATGTAATTTATTGCTGTAAACAAAGCTGAATTGTTCCTTATCGAAATCATTCTAATATGCTAATTTTTAAAAGTGACTTGACATCCCTATAAATGTTAACCTAAAATCTTGAATGTTGAATCAGGAAATGTCTATTATTTGCCAACTACCCACGTTCAGATAGTTAGAGAGTGTTACCAACCATCTCCTATTTAACACAAACTAATACCAGTATTTATTTAACAGCTGTTTTGCTCCACGTTTACATGACCTCTGTGATCTGTGGCTCCTGTTTGAGAAAAATAACTGTGCTGTGTTACGTTAGACTACCTGTGTCTGGACTCTGTGTATGTGGGCTGCGAAGGAGAGATGCTGTTGCTGAGACCTAAAAACTCAGGTACGAGAACTACAGAACATCTCATTACCATCACAACTCATAACAGCTGTCAATGAAGAGTCGATATTAAATCAGAATGAGCTTTACATGTAGAATAACTCACACTTTAGAACAACACTCACATGTTCTCAAGTGAATGCAATTATTATAATTGTTATTAGTTCATTGATTTTGTTCCTGTTGTCCTTCTCAGCCTCCTGTGATGCATTTTTTCTGGCTCCTGAGTTTCAAGAACATGGAATTGTGACAGAAAAGGTTTGTCGCTGTCTAGTGACACAGTGTGATCTGTTTAAATGAATGTGGTTTACAGTGTGCTTTTGCTCATCTCTAGGCGTGTGTGTATGGGGTAGCAGCTGTTCTCTGGGCTACAGCCAAGTTTAATTTGTCTCCCAATCAAAAGCTGGCCATGCCGAGAAAACTCAAGAGGCTTCTGCTTGAGATGGCCAAAAGAACTCCAATCGAAAGACCTTCTATTGAAATGGCGAAAAAGGTACTTGCGAATCATTTAATCATTTAAAACTTACATGCTGGAGTCATATTTCACTCTAAAATATAGGATAAGATTATATGAGAGTATTATATTTATTCTAAAAAAAA
>NW_015552527.1:34308-36731 GCF_001515605.1 Sinocyclocheilus anshuiensis | reverse complement strand
ACACACACACACACACACACATATATACAGTGTATATATATATATATACTGTATGTGTGTGTGTATATGCATAATTATATTTATTATAAAGAAAAATAATGGCTATTTTACAGCAACTATATACATATATATTGTTTTAAAAATTTGAGGGAAAAAAGGCCATTTTTATATATTTTTATAAGCATTTTGTCCAGAAAGGATGATTTTAATTACTGAAATAAAGTAATAAAAATGATATGTTTTGCATTACCATAATGCGAATTTGTGGCAGAATTTACTGTAATTGTTCTGAGATTAATATCACAAAGTAATTAGAGTGTTAATGGTCATAAAATAGACTTAATGATCATTAAGACTCATTAAGATTTTCTTTATGCAGTGCAAGCATTTCTTGTTTTTTCATCCAAACACATGCTCTGTTCTCTCTCGTAACACATGGCACCGTTGTGCATCCAGGCTGTTTACCTGTGCTAATGTAAATAAAGGTGACTTGACTTGACTTGACTAATGTGCTTTATGTCGGCTCTTATATTCCAGTCTTGCCGTGACTACCTCTCCCGCCAGGGAACGAATGCCGAGAGCGTATGGATGCAGATCATCAGCCGAGTTCACCAGGTGAAGCGTCACACTTTGTTCATCTGGAGGATCTGTGCAGATGCGGATCTGATGGAGTCACGTGTGGGCAGGGTTTCATCAGTCCTGTGATCTTGTCTTTTCGGTTTTATAGAGTGTCTGTGTGTTTCACCCACCTCCGACTGTCTGGCACAGAAACATCATCTCTGCCTTCGGTTATCAAATAGTCATGGACTGATTTTGTCATGAGAGTTCCCTCAGGAATGTTTTTGCTCAGAGGTTGATCTTTCAGGTCTGGAGACTCGGTTGTGTTTAAGGCAAAACACCCCAGGTCAATAGGGTAAAAAATACAACTAATATTTATCATCATACTTCCCCAGTTGATTAATTGCATTAGGAATTGCAAACTTTTTTTGTATTACAAGTTTTCTGAAATTTTATGTTTAAATATGCAAATGAGGCACTAAATATTTAAATATGCATTAATTTGCATACATTTCCAGAACAGAAATCCGAACATTCAGGTTTAAAATTCTTGTTTGATTTTGTTGACATATTAAATGTTTTTACAGAGAGGATTTTGGAAATCAGAAATTGCTGTCAACAGCCAGAAAAATACACTTTACCGTGTTTTTGTGAATAAAATGTTACAGAACATCAGATGAATATGAACAAACCCCTCAGTAAAAACCTTTAGAATATAGATAGGAATAAAACTGTAAAATTTAGTGTATGTAAGTGTTTCTGAAGTGGAGAAAAAACTCACAGCAGTTAAAGATATGTATTGTAGTTGAAATCTAAAGACGCAAATAGATAAAGTACAGCAATAAAATCAGTGTGAATGATATATAAACAAACCCCTCTATAAAAACCTTCAGAATATAGATAGGAAAAAAACTGTAAAGTTTATTGTATGTAAGTGTTACTGAAGTTGAGAAAAAACTCATTTTGAGAAAACTGCCTTGAAGGATATGCATTGTAATTGAAAAATTCAGACGCAAATAAAGTCCAATAAAATAAATACATAAAAGTACATTTTGCATGTTTTCTTTCCACTAGTCTGAAAAAAAACATTATGAAAAGCCAAATAACCAAAAACCTCAAAATGTACCAGTGCATGAAAAACACAGTGTCTTGCCTTAAGTATCAACTTTGCCTCAGATGTTTCTATTAAAATAAAAATAGAAACAAATGAAGAATAAATCCCATCAGCGCAGCAGTTCTTAGTCCAAACGCTCTTCTGTAACTCTTTCCTGTCTTAATGCATGAACTTCAGTCGACAAGTTTCTCATAACAAGTACGGTTTTCATTGAAGGCATTCGATGGGAATAGAGATACAGAGGATTGGTCTTCTCCTGAGTGTGCTGAAAACCCATCTGACCCACACTTGGGAGAAGTTAAGACAGGTGCGAATTTGCATTTTCAACATTTCAGATTAAATAGCTAAACTCTCACAAAACCTGTCTAGAATAGATTCTGGTCATATTTCACCCTAAAATCAAAAGAAAGAAGTAGTAATTTTTTGTGCATAAAGAAAGCCTTTTTTTTCTTCATTATTTTCATAAATTAAGCTAATTTTTCCCACTCAAATGACTTATTGTAATTTGTATGTATGTATGTATGTGTATATATATATATATATATATAATGTGTGTGTGTGATTTTGTTTTGTTTTACATATTTTATTTTACATTGTATATTATTTTATTGTATTATTTGTATTTACATTTTATCATTTTAAGTATTATTTTAATTCAGTTGTTTTACAATTTATTATTTTATTTTAATGTATTTACATTTTTACGTGTTTATTAATTAATTAATAATGTATTAATTTATTGAAAAGTTTT
>NW_015552527.1:26138-34276 GCF_001515605.1 Sinocyclocheilus anshuiensis | reverse complement strand
TGTGTGTATATATATATATATATATATATATATATATATATATATATATATTGTGTGTGTGTGTGTATTTATATGTACATATATATTAGGGCTGCACAATTAATTGATTTTCTAATCGCGATTACAATTACGGATGCCATAATTACATAATCGTTCAAAGCAGCAAGTAATCAATTAATTGCAGCAATTAAAAGTCCACTTATGTTATTCTGCGTGCTTAAGAGGTGTTTTTTTCTCTTTCTACATGTTATCTTAAGGGTTTTTCCATTGTTTTCATTTTAGTTTTAGTATAACATTATAACCAATCCGATGTTTAGTTGAAATTTGACAATACTATAGAAAAGCACTAAAAGTTTGTCAGTTAGAGTGTTTTCAGCTTGTTTATTTTCATATAAAAATACGGCATGCAGTTGCATAAAACAATGGTATAAACATCATTCAATGTAAATTGTGATAATCGTAATTAATAATCGCAATTACAATTTCAAGGGAATAATCGGCAATTCTGATTTTTGTCATAATCGTGCAGCCCAAATATATATATATGTATATATACTCAAAAGTAAAACATCGGACCACATTAACGTAATGAGTTTTTTGAGGGGAAATGTGCTTTTGCTACTAAAGCCATTTTCATTATGTAAAATATAATTTCTTATTTGCGGGTGAAATGTGATCTGCACATGTCTTTCATGAGATCCACCCTGTTGTGTAATAATTGCATGTTGCCTATATATTATTGTCCTTCACATGTGTTTGGTGTTAATCTGCAGGTGTGTTCGTGTTGTCTTTCTCTCAGGTTTTGTCCCGTTTTTTTATTTAAAGAAGAAACCAATCCGATGTATATTTGACATTTGTGGCTTAATACTGTATAAAAGCAATAAAAAATTTTCAGTTAGAGTGTTTTTAGCTTGTTCATTTCCATCTAAAAATATGGCATGCGGTTGCTTCAAACAATGGTATAAACATCATTGAATGTAAATTGTGATAATCGTAATTAATCGCAATTACAATTTCAAGGGAATAATCAACAGTCATAATCGTGCAGCCCTACATACTATAGTAAAGTACTTGGAATTTGAAAAGTTTTTTTTTTTGTTTTTTTTTTTTACAAATGTTGTATTTTGTTATTTTTATTGTATTTTTTCCACATTTATTATTATTAGTTTAGTTTAGTTTACTTGCCTGTTAAAAAAAAAACACCCCCAGCTCAACCTTTAATTGTATGATTTTTGTCAAATTCACTGATTTTCCCATTAATTAAGTCCAGGGGAGCTCACTCTAAGAGAAATAAACTAAAGAACTGAATAATTACAGTGTTTTCACATAAATGTTACCTTTGTTTTGAATTGTCTGAATGTAAATTGTGATAATCGTAATTAATAATCGCAATTACAATTTCAAGGGAATAATCGGCAATTCTGATTTTTGTCATAATCGTGCAGCCCAAATATATATATATGTATATATACTCAAAAGTAAAACATCGGACCACATTAACGTAATGAGTTTTTTGAGGGGAAATGTGCTTTTGCTACTAAAGCCATTTTCATTATGTAAAATATAATTTCTTATTTGCGGGTGAAATGTGATCTGCACATGTCTTTCATGAGATCCACCCTGTTGTGTAATAATTGCATGTTGCCTATATATTATTGTCCTTCACATGTGTTTGGTGTTAATCTGCAGGTGTGTTCGTGTTGTCTTTCTCTCAGGTTTTGTCCCGTTGGCCAGCGAGGGCCGGTTGGAGCCTGTAGCTGGTCCAGTTCCTCATCATTACCCAGAATCCTCCACCAGCGTCAGACTGCCCGAGGCCTTCACTTCTCCTGCCACACACTTCAGCCCCATAATACTGACTCATCACCCGCAGTCTGAGCTGTAGGTCTGCAAAGAACAACTCACTGATTCTAGGAAATCCCAGAATGCATCATGTTGAATGTAATTGGGTCATCAGTGAATGTTTATTGAATCAAGGCCTTTGTTAGTAGCCAAACTTGTGTTCATGAGATGCTGATTCATGACATGAATGCTGTTGATGTGCATTAACCAGGTTACTAATTCTTTGAATCAGTGCATTTTTGCAAGCCAGGAATGATCAGAATCCCCAACCCTTTGAGATGGATTACGTTTTAGTGTTTTGTCAAAGGAGATTGTGTTTCATAAAGTCTGTTATGTATCTTGACCAATGTGTATTTTAGTAATAATTAATTTTATTTTATTTTAGTAGTAATTCATACCCTGTTATAGATTTTATTAATATCTTATTATTTTATTATTTTATATTTATTTAATTAATTTTAGTTAAATTTTAATAATTATGTTATGTGGTTTTAATATTATTATTTAAGTTTAATAAATGTTTTTATTTCAGTTTTAGTTTTTATTTATTTTAATTCCAGTTAGTAATTTTAGTGCTTAAACTTAAACTAAACGAAAATACGTTTTTCATTTAATATTTATCATTTTATTTTATTTTATTTTATTTTTAATTATTACTTTTAGTTTTAGTTAACAACAATAACCTTGATCTGGATCCCTAATGTTCTTGTTTTAATTATTTTTAAGGATTTAATGATCTTTTTATTTTACATTTGACTATTTTTATTTTATTTCTTTAACATTTAAAAAAATATATATTATTTTTAAGTATTATTTTATTTTATTTTATTGAATGTTGTTTTATTTTTTACATTGTATTATTTTTGCTTTTATTGTTTTAGTTTAGTTTAGTTTAGTTTGCTCACCTGTGATTAAAAAAACTCAAAAAATGATTTCTGTTATAAATTCACAGATCTTCGGCTTAAATCTTGCTGTGACAACTAACTGAGCAGTTTTTTTCCATCTAATATTTATATTTATTATTATTATATAATATTATTTTATTTAAGCTTTATTTCAATTAACAAAAATGTTTCAATAATTTTAATGATAAATACTCTGGAGCTCTGAAGTTGACTTTAAAACTGGACTCAGGTTTAAATTCTAATGTTCTTGTTTATTATTATTATTATTATTATTTTTAAGGATTGTCAGTGGACGCTCTGTTGAGGACATGGCGGATGAAACGATCCTGCGAGAGCCAGATGAACAGGAAGAGAGCGCCGCTGAGGATGATGTTTTCTCTGCCGGTTATTCATCATCATCCAGCTGTAAGACTCTTGTGAATTCCTCGCCTCCAGCAACTCTTCAAATAACCAATCAAGAAACAGACAACCAGCCAAACTTCCCCACCTTGTCTTGTGCTAATGGGATTTGTAACAACTTCCTGCTACAGCAAGACCCGCAGACAGGACGTCTGACCCTACTTCCTGTTCAGATCGCCGTGCTTCAGCCAATCACAGGCGCGGATCACTTCAGCTCAGAACCACTAAACAAGAAGCCACCGAAACCTTCAGAGGACAGTATGAGGAATGAAAGCGTCTGTGTGACCCGCAGAGACTCGGCAGTGTCTCCTGAAAGTGCAGTGGCAGATATTACAGTTCAGCCCAACGCTGCGCCTCACTGTATGAATCTCAGCTCACCTCAGAGATGCTTGTGTCTGCAGCACGTCATTGAGCTGCTCAGAGAACAGTTTGCTTTTGATGGCTACCTGGAGAATGGAGTCCAAGATCTGGCTATGGGTAAAAAATTAAATCACTCATTTTAATGTTTCTGCTTATTTTACCTAATTGTTGTTTATTTTTTTATTATATATTTTTATTTATATTTAGTTTTATTATTTTTACACATTATATTTTACTTTTTATTATTGTTTTATTTTAATACATTTACATTTTTCATTTTATTTAGCTGTACATTTTATTCTTATTATTTTTTTTACATTTTATATATTTAAGTATTATTTTAATGTATTGCTTTTAATCATTTTGTTCTAAAAATGTTTACATTTTTATTATTTCTATTTTATTTTGTTGTATTTTTTACATATTTTATTATGCATATTAATATTATTTAACTTTTTTACATTTCTTTTTACATTTTATTAAGTATTATTTTAATTAATACATTTTTTATAACTTACATTTTATTATTAATTCGTCTTTAATTTTTTATTTTGTTTTTACAAATTTTACATTAAATTATTTTTATTTTATTATTTTTCTATTTTTTAGTTTACATATTATTCTTATTTTATTGTATTATTTTTATTTTACTTTTTTAAAATGTAGTTTTGTTTACTAAACTTTAGTTTAGTTTAAATTGTAGTTTAATTCACAGATTTTTCCATTAATTAAGTCCAGGGTTGCTCACTTTTTTCACTTTTCTAAACAATTGTTTATTTGTAAGTCAGTAAATAAATAAATAATTGAATAAATAAATAATTGTTGTTTATGTGAGAGTAGGCAATATATTTTTAGACACATATTTACCTTTGTTTGAATTGTCTGAATCAGTTCTTTGTGGGAAGAGTCTTGAAGCATCCCTCGTGACTTGTTGTGTGTCTCCAGGAAAATACATCATCTCTTTAAAAACCCTCCAGTTTGAGAGCTTTTGTCGAGCGATAACAGAGAGGTTCAGTGATCTGTACTGGGATCAGAAGCTGCTTTGTGACCTGCACCGTCTGATCAACCAGAACTCCTGCCGACGGTGAGCATCAGCCCAGATCTTTACCCGCTTTATCATCTGCCAGACAAGTCAAATAAATGTGTCCTTATTTAAGAATAATTCGATATTTCTACTGGAAAGCAAGGCAAAAATACTAAGAAGAAAAATCCTATTATTATTTATTTATTTAGAAAAAAACATGATAAAAAACTTAATTGAAGTAGATTTTTCTTATTATAAGGAAGTTTAGAAATACATGAGAAAAATACAGAAAAAAAATTGCATTCCAGAGACAGAAAACAAGACGCTTACCAATTAATGAAATAAAATCTGCCAATGAATTAAAAAAAAAAACACTTAATTCAAGATATGTATTATCTTACAGTTTTGTTTATTTTTTTAGAAGATTTATCCTGTTATAAGGACGTTTAGAAAAAAACACAAGAATGATGCAGATTAAGAAAATAGTTTTTGAAGTACAGATACAGAGAGCAAAGCAAATAATAATAATAATAATAATAAACCGACTACGAAATAAATAAAATCTGCCAATTAATTAAAAGAAAAACTTTTAATTCAAGACACATTATCTTACAGTTTTACTTCTGAAGTGGATTTTTCTTGTTTTTAGAGAAAAAAACAACAAAAATATCGATTAAATATATTTGTATTATACAGATACAGATTGCAAGGCACAAAATAAATAAATAAAAATACAAATGCATGAATGAATGAATAATAGATTGATTGTTATTGAACAGCTCACATTCAGGTTTGTTTTTCTGAAATGCACAACAGCCTGTGACTTAGAATTTGAATTTCAGTCACATGACACCTTCTCAAAAACACACACATCCACTTCCGTTGCATTTATCATCAGTGATCAGGCCAGAATCGTTTCAGAAACAGCTGTTGGTCCCTATGCAAACAGAAGTGTCCTCAAGATCAGGAACAGACACAGCGCTGACGTCACATGAAGCCAGAGACACACAATAGTCTCTTTCTCACAGCGGATCACATGCGGTCCGATCCGTCTCTTGAGTGTTACAGATGCGCTCTGCATGCGGTCCGATCCAGCTCTGGGTGTTACAGATGCGCTCTGCATGCGGTCCGATCCATCTCTGGGTGTTACAGATGTGCTCTGCATGCGGTCCGATCCATCTCTGGGTGTTACAGATGTGCTCTGCATGCGGTCCGATCCATCTCTGGGTGTTACAGATGTGCTCTGCATGCGGTCCGATCCATCTCTGGGTGTTACAGATGTGCTCTGCATGCGGTCCGATCCATCTCTGGGTGTTACAGATGTGCTCTGCATGCGGTCCGATCCATCTCTGGGTGTTACAGATGTGCTCTGCATGCGGTCCGATCCATCTCTGGGTGTTACAGATGTGCTCTGCATGCGGTCCGATCCATCTCTGGGTGTTACAGATGTGCTCTGCATGCGGTCCGATCCATCTCTGGGTGTTACAGATGTGCTCTGCATGCGGTCCGATCCATCTCTGGGTGTTACAGATGTGCTCTGCATGCGGTCCGATCCATCTCTGGGTGTTACAGATGTGCTCTGCATGCGGTCCGATCCATCTCTGGGTGTTACAGATGTGCTCTGCATGCGGTCCGATCCATCTCTGGGTGTTACAGATGTGCTCTGCATGCGGTCCGATCCATCTCTGGGTGTTACAGATGTGCTCTGCATGCGGTCCGATCCATCTCTGGGTGTTACAGATGTGCTCTGCATGCGGTCCGATCCATCTCTGGGTGTTACAGATGTGCTCTGCATGCGGTCCGATCCATCTCTGGGTGTTACAGATGTGCTCTGCATGCGGTCCGATCCATCTCTGGGTGTTACAGATGTGCTCTGCATGCGGTCCGATCCATCTCTGGGTGTTACAGATGTGCTCTGCATGCGGTCCGATCCATCTCTGGGTGTTACAGATGTGCTCTGCATGCGGTCCGATCCATCTCTGGGTGTTACAGATGTGCTCTGCATGCGGTCCGATCCATCTCTGGGTGTTACAGATGTGCTCTGCATGCGGTCCGATCCATCTCTGGGTGTTACAGATGTGCTCTGCATGCGGTCCGATCCAGCTCTGGGTGTTACAGATGCGCTTTGCATGCAGTCCGATCCGTCTCTGGGTGTGACAGATGCGCTCTGCATGCGGTCCGATCGTCTCTGGGTGTTACAGATGCGCTCTGCATGCCGTCCGATCCATCTCTGGGTGTTACAGGCGCGCTGTGCATGCGGGCCGATCCGTCTCTGGGTGTTACAGACGCGCTCTGCATGCGGTCCGATCCGGCTCTGGGTGTTACAGATGCGCTGTGCATGCGGTCCGATCCATCTCTGGGTGTTACAGATGCGCTTTGCATGCAGTCCGATCCGTCTCTGGGTGTGACAGATGCGCTCTGCATGCGGTCCGATCCGTCTCTGGGTGTTACAGATGCGCTCTGCATGCGGTCCGATCCGTCTCTGGGTGTTACAGATGCGCTCTGCATGCGGTCCGATCCGGCTCTGGGTGTTACAGATGCGCTCTGCATGCGGTCCGATCCGGCTCTGGGTGTTACAGATGCGCTGTGCATGCGGTCCGATCCAGCTCTGGCGGTCCGATCCGGCTCTGTTTGTTACAGACGCGCTCTGCATGCGGTCCGATCCGGCTCTGGGTGTTACAGACACGCTGTGCATGCGGTTAAACGCTGGCGCGTTTTTATAATTTTTTTATTTTATTTTATGTTATTTTATTTTCTTTTTTATATTTGATATATATGTTTTTTTTATTATTTTATATTAGATTATTTTATATATTTTTTTTGCCCTGCAATGTGTATCTTTACTGCATAATCTTAATCAAGTTTTTCTCATGTTTTTTTTCTAAACATTCTTAAAGCAAGATGAATCTATTTAAGAAGCAAAATATGTCAAATAATGTATCTTGAATTAAGTTTTTTTTTTATTATTGTCACATTTTTTATTTAGTTTGTTTATTATTTTTGCATTGTTTTCTGTATCTCTAGTGCAAAAAAAAACAAACTTGACCTGTATTGTTGTTGTGTTCTCTAGTAAAATTATCTAAACATCCTTAAAACAAGATAAATTACTTAAAGAGCAAAACTGTTTAATAGATAATATACTGTATATTGAATTGCTTTTTTAATTCATTTGTTTTTTAAATTCGATGTATTTTAAGCATAAATCTCACAAAAATTGTGTTAGCTTTTGATTTTTAGATATTTTACTGGAAAACAAGACAAAAGTGCTGGTTGACTGATTTTTTTTTCTACAAATAATAATTTTCCTAATCTGTATTTTTTGTCATGTTTTTTGTAAACATCCTTTAAAAAAAAAAGCTATATCTACTTCAGCAAAACTGTAAGATAATGTTTCTGAAATGTTATTTTTTTTTCTTTTTAATTTGCAGGTTTTATTTATTTAGTTAATCAGTAGTTTTTGGGTGGGGTCTGGCTTTCTGTATCTGTACTGCAAAAAATATTTTTTTTAATTTGTATTTTTGTTGTTTTTTTCTAAACATCCTTAAAACTGGATAAATGTACTTAAAGAAACAAAACCGTGTAAGATAATACGTCTTTGAGTGTGTGTGTGT
>NW_015552527.1:24022-26099 GCF_001515605.1 Sinocyclocheilus anshuiensis | reverse complement strand
GAGTGTGTGTGTGAGTGTGAGTGTGAGTGAGTGTGTGTGTGTGTGTGTGTGTGTGTGTGTGTCTATGTTTTATTTATTGGCAGATCTTAGTTAGACAGTTTATTATTGTTTTGACCTTGCTTTCTGTATCTGTAGTGCAGAACAATAGTTTTCATAATCTATATTTTTGTCATGTTTTTTAGTTAAAATATCTAAGCATACAAAAAGATAAATGCACTTAAGAAGCAAAACTGCAATATTTAATATTTTAAGTTAAGTTTTTTTAATCCATTGGTGGATTTTTTATTTTTATTTCATTGTATTTTGAGCATAAACCTCCGATTTTGACGTTTAGATATTTTACTGGACAATGTTGCACTGTGCTGTGCTGTTTTTATCTATTCGCTGGCTTTACTCAGATGCTTTGAGCTGTTTAATGTTCTGTCTCACAGAGCTTGTGTTGTTTTTCTCTCTCTCTCTCAGCGTCTCTGATGAACAGCCCTCCTCAGAGGCCGTGAAAAGGGCAGCAGCGTCGCTCCAGAGCGCCAGACAGTGTTTGTCCAGCAAGGAAAAAGCTCATCGCAACCACAAGGCAAACCTCTGGCCCTCAGATCGACCCGCGCCAGAGGACAACCAGCTGAACGAGATCAAGAGAGAACCAGAATGCAAACCAAATGAGCTTAAATACAGAGAAACAGCAGATGGACAAAACCTAGAGCAGACGGGATCTGAGACCAGGACTGCATGCTGGAGACGAGACGCACAGGAAGTGACATCAGAGGATGACAACAAAGGTAGGACCGCCTCCTGTCATCAACTGATCAATCATTCATTAAAAAAATCTTCCATTCGATTCTAAACCACTTTCCTTTTCTGGAAAGGCTGTGCGGGTTATTTCATTATTGTCAGCCAATAATAACTGTTTAGTCATTGTTTTAGGTTACTTTTGTAGGTGATGCAGCCTTTCTAATATCTTGTTCACATAGTAAATTAATAATGGTTTATAAAGGAATAGTTCACCTAAAAATGAAAATGAACTGAAAAAGTGCTCACCATCAGGTCATCCGAGATGTAGATGAGTTTGTTTCTTCATCAGGTTTGTAGAAATGTAGCACTGCATCAGTGTCTCAGCAATGGATGCTCTGCAGTGAATGGGTGCCGTCAGAATGAGAGTCCAAACAGCTGATAAAAACATCACAATAATCCACAAGTAATCCACAGCACTCCAGTCCATCAGTTAACATCTGGAGAAGACAAAAGCTGAAACAAATCCATTTCCATCTGCACATTAGCACATTTAATTTTTGGCTGAACTATTCCTTTAATGTATTGAAGAGTATGGCAACAACAGGAAATTAAACATTTAAAATATTTAGTTTTCCTCAGATGGACGTTCAGTGCTGTTTTATGTTGACTTCAGTATCTCTGTTCTGTTGTTATAGTCTGATTAGTGTTTAGGAGTCAATGAAGTTTTATAACTTTGATTGACAGTTGAAAGCAAATGTAAAAGAGCGAGTGTTTTTCAGCGCTGCCAGACTCACTGAGAGCTCTTGGTGCTTGTTAGTGGAAGTGAGTTGCCAGGAAACTAAAGCAGAGGATGGGAGTTTTCATCCCGTCTGTCGCCCAGCGCTCTCCTTTCTGCTCGTTTCAAACACTCGCAGTGATGTTTTCCTTCGTCTTTTATGGTCTTTGTGCTCCTGCTCATCACACACACACACACACACACACACACACAAGTGCAAATAAACACACACACACTCACACACACACACAAGTGCAAATAAACACACACACACACTCACAGCAAGCTGCAGGTGTAAATCACACACAAACACGTCCCAGTCCAAAACTAGAAGGAACAAATAAGGAAATAGAAAAGAAAAGTCTGTCAATACAAAATATGATGTCTTGTTTGAAAGTTAGCATAGACAGATATTCAGATGGACGGATGGATAAATTAATGGTTGGATAGATATTTAGATGGATAGATAGATAGATAGATAGATAGATAGACAGACAGACAGACAGATGACAGATAGACAGATGACAGATAGATAGATAGATAGATAGATAGATAGATAGATAGATAGATAGATGC
>NW_015552527.1:18273-22766 GCF_001515605.1 Sinocyclocheilus anshuiensis | reverse complement strand
CGTCTTTTATGGGCTTTGTGCTCCTGCTCATCACACACACACACACACACACACACACACTCACACACACACACAAGTGCAAATAAACACACACACACACTCACAGCAAGCTGCAGGTGTAAATCACACACAAACACGTCCCAGTCCAAAACTAGAAGGAACAAATAAGGAAATAGAAAAGAAAAGTCTGTCAATACAAAATATGATGTCTTGTTTGAAAGTTAGCATAGACAGATATTCAGATGGACGGATGGATAAATTAATGGTTGGATAGATATTTAGATGGATAGATAGATAGATAGATAGATAGATAGACAGACAGACAGACAGATGACAGATAGACAGATGACAGATAGATAGATAGATAGATAGATAGATAGATAGATAGATAGATAGATGCAAAAGTCACAGTGCAAATGATTTCTAATGAAAATGGTGTTGATTTTGAGGTGTATGATCTTGACAGGTTTGGTGAGAGTATCTCCCTCTCTCTCTCTCGCTCTCTCTCTCTCTCTCTCTCTCTCTCTGTGTGTGGTAGAGCTGAATGAGCTGATGGAGCTGCAGAGCGGCGCGCCTCCAGATGGTGGTGTTTGTGATGCTGAAGCGCTGGAGGACGGCGGCGGCGCTCGGCTCACTCCCGACTCCTCAGAGCTGGATATGGACGACTGTGACTCTCTGATCTCTGAGCGGACGCTCTCGGTCTGCAGCGACCCTCAGCGGGCCCCGCGTGGCTCCTCCTGGGCCCTGGCTCTGTACGGAGACGACTGCTTCAGTCCGGATGTGCTGGAGTACACACAGACACTCAGCAGTCACAGCGAATCTCCCACGCTGGAGGACAAATCACAGGTGGGTTTATACATGTTGTGTATGGATTAATTTTGAACACAACGCTCCAAATCTTTATATGTATGGGTCAAATTTTACCCCAAAATATAAAGAAAAGACATAAGAAAGCATATCTTTCATAAAACGAAGCATGCTCTTTGAACCATTGAGATTATGGGGTTTTCATAACAATTTAACACATTTTCACCACAATTCTCAGTTTTGTGTTTCTTTGTAATTATTTTTATTCTCAGTGGTGATTCTGTTTTATTCCCGTGGTATATTTTACTGTTACAATGATATTGTTTTAACAATTAGCCAAATATTAAAAGCAGTACAATGACACATAAATAAAATATAAATACTTTACCATTTACATAATATATCAGTTATCAGTTATTTTAACACCATTGAGATACTATTGTAGTTTTTGTTAATATTTTAAATTAGATTTTATTTTTATATTTTCACTTTAAAGTTCGTTCAAATTTTATTTGTTGTGTTTTTTTTTTCATTTTCAATTTTTTTCATTAATGTCTATATAGTTTTTATCAAATTGTATTTATTAGTTTTAGTTTATTTAGTTTTAGTTATTTTAGTACAGCAAGTTAAACTAAATGGAAAAGAGAAATACTGCCTTTGCAACTAGCTGAAATAAAATAAGTTTATGTTTTTTAATGTTTTATTTTATTTTGTTATGTTTGGGGATGAAATTGTCACATGAAAATGTATGAAAATAACTGCATGAAAAAAATGACAATGCAAAACATTTTAATTATCAAAAAATAAATGTTAATTTTCTTTATGCAATATAATTTCCTATTTATTTCTTTAGATTTTGGGTTGAAATATATATATTTTTTTCTACCGTGTTGACGTGTCTTTGCTCTTTGTCTGTTCTGTTATTGTCCTAATGCTGATTTCCGGTGTTCATTTAATGCTAACTGTACTGAAAGGACCCACATTTCATGCAGCCAGAATTTCTCCAGGTACAGTATCCTAAACAACCTTCATTTTCATCGGAAGAGCTTTAGTGGATGAAGAGCTTCCATCATTCATGCTTTGAATGAGCCACATGCATCAAACATTCAGAACCAGGAACAGAATATGGACAATGTGCATTTTGATTGGGTTCAAGCATAGTATTGGATATTTACGTGATACTATCTAATATTTATAGCAGAATATGAGTACTCAGTGTGTGCTTTGATGGCGTTTGAGGGCTGTTTTTATGAGCGGGGGTCAGACGCGGGAGCTCTACAGGAGGAACAGAGCTGCAGTCGGACTTCAAAGCGCTGACCATTGATGTCTGTTACCATAGAGAGAAATACAGAGAGTTCAGAGTCTCCATCCTGATCATATGCACTACTCTTTAAAAGTTTGGGGTCAGCAAGATACTATATTCTGCAAGGAAGCATTAAAGTGATCAAAAGTGACAGTAAATGTTATATGTTTGTAATGTTTTTCTATTTGTCTATTTCAAATAAATGAATTTCTATTCATGAAATAATCCTGAAAAATAAAATGCATCACAGTTTCCATGGAAATATTGTGCAGCACGACTGTTTTCAACATTGATAATAATCAGAAATGTTTCTAATAAATCAGCATATTAGAATGATTTCTGAAGATCATGTGACACTGAAGACTGGAGTAATGATGCTGAAAATACAGCTTTGATCACAGGAATAAATGACAGTTTAACAGATATTCACATAGAAAACAGCTGTTTTAAATTGCAATAATATTTCACAATTTTTACTGCATTTTTGATCAAGTAAATGCAGCCTTGATGTGCAGAAGAGACTTCTTTACATTAAAAAATCTTACCGACCCCAAGTTTTTTAAAGGTAATTTACACACCAAACATCTTCATCCTCTTCATCACATTGAGTCCAATCACACAAAGCCATACAGTTTATCCTAGACACAAATCAAGATCATTCTGGATCTGAAAAGCCCATCTTGCTGGATAATGCCGCTAAAACCAGCTTCTGATAGAAGGCAGTTTTACATGGTTTCTCCAAGCTGTCATTTATCAAGGGTTATTCTAGTTAATCCAGGGTTATTTTAGTTAACTAAAACTGAAACTGAAAAAAAAAGTAAAAAAAAAAAAATTATATATCTCTCTCTCTCTCTCTCTCTCTCTCTATATATATATATATAATTATTATTATTATAGGCAAGGCAAGTTTATTTATGTAGCACATTTCATACACAATGGTAATTCAAAGTGCTTTACATAAAAGAAGAGAAAATAATAATAAAAAAAATAATCACAACAATAAAACAAGGAATTTAAAAACTTTGAAAATGATTTAAAAATGTATTTAAGAGATTTAAAATGAATTTAAAACAGTTAAGAATGGAAAATGATTATACATAAAATATAGTGCAATCAGTTATATATATACGCTTTTTATTTCAGATAGTTACCAAGGAAAAATTTCTCATTTTAATTTTGTTTAAATTATGTAGTAAAACTTTATGTACTAAAATCACTAAAATTATATAAAATAAATAATAAAAACTATATAGACACACACACACACACACACACACATATATATAAACTGCTAAAAATGACAAAAACAACACATTTTATAAAACTTTAAAATTACTATTAAAACATAACATTTAAAAATAAAAACAAAAGCATGAATAAACTTTTTTTTTTTTTTTTATAAAAACATTAATAAAAACTATAATGGGATCTCAATAATACTAAAATAACACTTGTCTAAGCTGGTCTAGATGATTAATCAGGTGGATTCGTGGTGAAGTCAGCAGGGAAACTGGTTAAATCCTGCGTTCTGTTGTCTGTGAATGCAACGCATGGTTAGTTGCATGTATTTCCAGAGTTCAGCTGGGCATCGAGATCCATTTATTGATCTTTTCTTATCTTTGCTCTTAAACAGGAGCTGCACCAACAGCTGATTATTGAGAGCAGAAATCTGAAAAAGACCAGAACTTTCTACCACAAGCTGATAGAGCAAGAGAGGAAAAATAAAGGTACTTCTGCTACAATAGAAAGTCTGACGGCTGTGCGTTAATTCTGCAGTGCAGCTGTTCCTCGTTCGTCAGATGTGTGTGTGTGAGCTGCTCGTCTGTCTTTGTAGGTTCAGACATGAAGGTGATGGTGTCTAAAGTCAAGCAGCAGTTTGACGAGCTCAGAGCCAAAGTTGAGTTTCTGCAGTCTGTCAAGGAATATCTCCAGGTTTGTGCCCAAGCACACGCTGCATTTCCTCTGCTGTGGATTTAAAGACATTTCTAAGCATTCATATTCTACGTTTACATTTATTTACTTTGCAAAGACACTTTTATCTTAAGCATCTTACAGTGTGCTCAGGTTTACATTTATCAGAGCACTGGGAAGCATGGGAACCCATGACCTTGATATTGTCAGAAACTTCTAATATAATAATAATAATATAATGTACTTCTAAATAATACGAACTTGAGATCTGACTGTGAAGTGAAATCTGTTTGGATGAGCCAAATTCAAGCCATTGTAAATTATTTAATTGTTAAAATAATAGTGTTTAATAATAATGATAATTATTATTATTATTATTATTATTAATAGATTAATATTATTATCAATTTATAACAAATTGTTTAATCATGGTAATCTATTTAATTTGTTATAAATAAAAAAAATAATAATC
>NW_015552527.1:8222-8388 GCF_001515605.1 Sinocyclocheilus anshuiensis | reverse complement strand
AGATAGATAGATAGATAGATAGATAGACAGACAGATAGACAGATAGATAGATAGAAGGACAGCTAGAGATAGATAGATAGAAGGACAGATAGAGATAGATAGATATAGATAGACAGACACAGACAGACAGACAGATAGATAGATAGATAGATAGATAGATAGATAG
>NW_015552527.1:396-8157 GCF_001515605.1 Sinocyclocheilus anshuiensis | reverse complement strand
AGACAGACAGACAGACAGACAGACAGACAGATAGATAGATAGATAGATAGATAGATAGAAGGACAGATAGATAGATAGATAGATAGATAGATAGAGACGGATGGACGGATGGACGGACAGATAGATAGATAGATAATGATTTTGTCAAGCTCACATAATTAAGATAAGAATCAATCATCCACAGTCAATCACTGATTAAATAATCATCCCTAAGAAGTGAAATAAGATGAAATTTAATTATATTCTCCATTAACTGTGAAACTGCAGAGCAAATGAAGATCCCTCATCAGACAGAGCCAAAGTCTATCAGCGCACTCTGGATCTGTTACACTTCTGGATTGAAGACGCACAGTTAGTGGACTTCAGCTCGAGCTCCAGCCTCCTGCAGATGCTGCACACTTTCCTGACCGCTGAGGTCACCGCCTTCAGAGTTTAACTCTTAAACTGCTGGTTTAGACAGAAGGCTTGAGTGCGTGTGAAATAACCGTGTTACGCTGTGTCTTCAGGTCGCACCGGTTGACAGTCGAGGAGCGGGTTTGCTGGCGACGCTCCAGGCCTCGCCCAGGAAGAGGCGCGTCTGTGTTCCGTCGTGTGCATTTGATACCTCCATCGAGGAGAAGCTCTCAGTGAACTCCTCATGCAGGAGATCATCCATCGAAGACGCTGCTCGAAAGGTCTGTGAAAGTCATTTTAACCAAGACACTACAGGTGGATATTGTAGACATATTAATAATAGAAATCACAATACTTGCATTACCAGTTGACAAATAGTTTTTTTATTACCAGTTTTCTGAAATGTTAAGGTTAAATTTGCATTTAAAAGACAATGATAACTAGGGATGTAACGATTAACCACGAGCCGTTTGTAAATCGATTCAAATATGTGACGATTAAAATCGGTTGAGATGCTAAATAAATCACGATTCAGTTAGGGGTAGGAGTTTATATGAATGTATGTCTGAGGGGAACATACTCGGTTACTAACGTAACCTCGGTTCCCTGAGATACGGGAACGAGTACTGCGTCGCTAGACGCTACAGGAAACTCCTTTTCTCCGATTTACTGAAGCCTTTTTTTCAATCATCTTTTCAGAAATGAACCAACGACAGCGCAGCGGAGCTGCGTGAGTCTATAGCGAAGCAGCGCGCCCGAGCCCGCAAAAATGGGCGGGGCATCTGGCTATATAAGCAGGTGCTCGGCATAGGATCACTATCTCAGGGAACCGAGGTTACGTTAGTAACCGAGTACGTTCCCTTTCGATACTTCACTACTGCGTCGTTAGACGCTATGGGAACCTATTCAATCACACCGTGCTATAGTAGATGAACGACTTATAAGTAATTGTCCAGAGCGTCCAGAAGGGGGCCCTGTAGATCAACTACAATGGAGCAGGCCATAGCCAGAGACCCGGATTCTTTTCGGGGTCAAGAGGAGGCAAAGAAATGGGCTAACTCATAGAGGTCGAGCCCGGCCTTACATAATCGTTCTTAGAGCTTCGCACAGCCTCGGAACTAGATAGGGCCGAGAGCGTGCCGGAAGCTAAGCATAGGGCAGAGAGTGTGCCGGAAGCTAAGCCCAGACGTGGGAACTTCAGCGGGTTCGAAACATAGTCAAACCCAGCAAGGATTAAATCCAGCCTTAGGGCGGGAATATGGTTCCTGGAGCATTTGAGCTGAGAGAGACAGTTAAGCAGAAAGGACCTGAGCCTGTAAAGCAGGAACGTGTAGGTTGTAGAACCTGACAAAGGTGGACGGCGAGGACCAGCTGGCCGCCGCACAAATTTCTGCAATGGACACACCACTGGACCATGCCCATGCTTTTAGGGAGCGCAAGTGGCAATGTGCCCACTCCAGTAGGCTCTTTGCCATCCTGAAGAGGCGTGGGGAGGAAAGGCCACCCTGGCGGTTTATGTAGGATACTACCGTCATGTTGTCCGATCGGACTAAGACATGGCATCCTTCTAGATGTGGTAGGAAGGACTGTAAGGCCTGCCATACTGGCAGCATTTCCAGGCAGTTGATGTGCGCAAAGAGCTGCTCCGACTGCCTAAAGGAGGCGGAGCAGTCAAAGTAGATTTTTAATGCCCTGACAGGACAGAGCAGGATTAACACTAGAAGAACCTTGTGCCCTTGTTCCCTGATTCGCCTGATGACCTGAGGGATCAGGGCGATCGGGGGAAAAGCGTAAAGGAGAAGGCTGGGCCAATCGTGGGCCAGCGCATCCCTTTCCTTCGAAAAATAGATTGGGCAGTGAGAGTTGTCTTCTGAGGCGAAGAGGTCGACCTCTGCCTTCCCGAAGATCTCCCATATTCTCCGAACCGTCTGGGGGTGAAGCATCCACTCGCCAGAGGGGACGTTGCTCCGAGACAGCATGTCTGCTCCCTGGTTCAGTTTGCCCAGTATATGCGCTGCGCCATGCAGGCTTGATCCCCCTTGATACGAAGGCGTGTGCCAAAGGCCAGTGAGGGTGACCGGGGAGTCAAGGAAGATGGTTTTATCCGCTTCTTTGATCCCCGTCAAATTCAGCCATAAGTGGCATTCCAGCACCACCAGGCTGGCCATCGACCTCCCGATGGCCTGTGCAGTCGTCTTTGTGGCGTGCAGGGCCAGATCGGTGGCGCTGCGCTGCTCTCTGAATGCTGCAGAGTGTTCTGGACCAGACTCATCCATGGTGCGAAGGAGCTTTTCCTGGTACACTTGGAGCACCGCTTTGGATAGGAGAACGAGACGGGGGAAACCTCTCTTTGTGGAGAGAGTGAGGTACGCGGGCCTTGAGCCGACGTAAGCTCACTCATATCCGAGCACTGTGATCCTCTACCCCGCTGTTTTTTCCTCACAGGTTCCTGGGAGGAAGAAACGGGGGGGCGCGAGGGGCGGGGTCGCTCTCTGAAAAGAAAGCTTATCCGCGAGCGCAAAGAGGCGAGACTCATGCTCTCGCAGTGGGAGCATGACGTCTCAGTGAGCGCGGCTTCTGCATGGGATTTCCCCAGACATTGCACGCATTCACTGTGCCCGTCATCAGCATGCAGTGGTGTACTGCATGAGCCACAGCCGTGGCGCGACATTTGCAACAACGTCACAGGAAATTTGCTCAGAAATTTGCCCTTTGTTAGGCAGAGGTGTGCAGCCACCGCTTCGTCCAGAGGAGGCAGCTTATCGTAGCCCTTCTGTGCAGCGCCGTCGACCGTAGTGAGGGAGGGAGAGATAGAGGAGCGTAAACGAGCGGAGTAGGGGGCGCACCACGACTTCGTCAGCTCGTCGTGAACCTCTGGGAAGAACTGCACGAGCCACAGCCGTGGCGCGACATTTGCAACAACGTCGCAGGAAATTTGCTCTGTTACCTCAAGCAGGAAAGCGTCAACACAGGCGCTCTGCAGCCGGCTCGTGAGCGAAGCGCTGACTGGGGCTGCCTTTGAGAGCGACGCGGGAACAGAGCTGCTTGAAGCGGCGATCTGATCCGGTGCTGCAAGGCGGCGCGCTGATCAGTGCTGCTTGAGAGCGGCGAGCTGCGAGCAGTGAGCAGAGAGCAGAGGCGGTGAGCTGATCTTGCTGCTGTAGAACGGCGGCTGGACCAGCTTGCCGGTGAAGGCTTCAAATCTCGTAGACTCAGCGAAGAGCAGTAGATGTTATCGCTGAAGGAGAAAGAATCAGTGATCCTATGCCGAGCACCTGCTTATATAGCCAGATGCCCCGCCCATTTTGGCGGGCTCGGGCGCGCTGCTTCGCCATAGGCTCGCGCAGCTCTGCTGCGCCGTCATTGGTTCATTTCTGAAACAATGGCAGTGCAGATGCACTGCTGTGATTGAAAAAAAGGCTTCAGTGAATCGGAGAAAAGGAGTTTCCCATAGCGTCTAGCGATGCAGTACAAAGTGAAGTATTGAAAGGGAACTGACTGTCTTTCGATGGTATTTTTTCTTTTCCTCTTGCCTCTGTATAAAGCATATTAAAGTTCATAAGTGCAGCGCTGCTTTGTTTACAGCGGTAACCAAGGAAACACTGTATCATTGCTGTTCATAAGTGCAGCGCTGCTTTGTTTACAGCGGTAACCAAGGAAACACTGTATCATTGCTGTTCATAAGTGCAGCGCTGCTTTGTTTACAGCGGTAACCAAGGAGATGCTTGAAGCGCCACCTGCTGGCAGAGAGTGAATCTGCGTCTCGTTCAGCTCGTCTGCTGTTTCTGTTTCATGCAGATATTTTTTATGCAGAATTTAAAAAAACTGAAGTCAAACCATTCTGTTTTTGCTTCAAATTTTGAAATTATACAATCTAATTTAGATTAAAAACTGCTCATGTTGCATGTATGCAGCATCTTTGTTTGGATCATGATTAAAATGCAGTGGTTGCCTCTAATTTTAAATGGAAAGAGCACAGACAAAGCCTTAATTTGTTTATATGAAGAGATTTATTTTATTTGTGTTACTTATTTATTTGATTTGGGGCTTGTTTTAAAATAAATTTTAAAAATGTAGTTTTGTTATTTACATTTACATTATATTTAAATGTTGTTATTTAGCAAACGCTTTTATCCAAAGCGACTAACAAATGAGGACAATAGAAGCAATCAAAACCAACAGAAGAGCAATAATTTACAAGTGCTATATTAGTTTATTATTATAGTGTTATATTTCAATTTCACAAAGAAACGTACAGTATTTTGTCCAAGCAATAATAAAAGGACACATTTAATTTATAATATGTCTAAAATCTAATTTTGTTAAAAATAAATAAATCGAGAATCGAATCGAATCGTGAAATCAAAATCGTGAATCGAATCGTGAGTTGAGTGAATCGTTACATCCCTGAATTGATAACAGTCCATTGGAAACACGACCAACCAGTGGACTCAGGAACTGAAACAAATCTGGAAAGAATGACAGTGTGGTTACAAATAAAAATGGACATTTGTTTAAAAAGATGGACATTAGGTACCTAATTAAGAAGGGTTGTAGGGTTGTAGTGATTAGTAACACAGTGTACGGTTGAGGAAAATAATACTGTGTAACCTGCTCTTGCTCTTGGTTTCTTCTTGTGATTAATTTAATTTAATTTAATTTAATTTAATTTAATTTAATTTAATTTAATTTTTATGTATTTGTTTATTTTATATTTTATATTTTATTTACATATGTATTTATTCATTATGTTTTATTTTTATTGTATTTTATTTATTTATTGTTATTAAACTTTAAAAAGTTTTTAAAAATGCATTTAAGGCATTATATTATTGAATATGCACTAATTTGCATTTATTTCCAGAACAGAAATCTGAACATTGGATAAATTCTTGTTTGATTTTGTTGACATATTAGAGTTAAAGCTTTTTACAGACGGGAATTTTGATTTCTCTTTTTATAACTACATAAATCCAAAAATACTGTCAACAGACAGTAAAAAATACATTTTCGCTATGTTTTTAGGAATAAAATGTTAAATATAAATCAAGCAAATTATATATTAACAATATAAAAACCTAGATAGGAATAAAACTGTAAAGTTTGGTGTATGCAAGTGTTACTGAAGTGGAAAATCTACAGCATAATGTAATAAACACTTAACTTTATATTTCGGATGTTTTCTTTCCACTAGTCTGAAAGAAGAAGCAAAATAGCCCAAAAAATCTCAAAATTGACCAGCGCATGAAAAAAATACGGTTTTACCTGTAGTTCCTTGCCTTAAGAAAAAATCAAACACAAGAAACATGAATTTGAAGCATTTCAGCAGAAGTCAAACACCTGACTGCTAGTGTGTGGTGTTCTTCATGTGTTCACACGTGTGCAGTGGCGCGTGCCACGTGTGTTGGAGCCTCAGACGGTCCAGAATAAAGAGAAAGGGTTCTCCATCGCCGCTGCTCTTCCACGGCCGTGTTACACCTCTCTGATGAGCAACAGCAGTCTGCGATCAGAGGAGAGACGGCCCTTCAGTCAGAGCGAACACACGCCGCTGCACATCACACAGCAGCTCACCTTACTGGAGCAGGTGATCAAAAAAACACAGAAATCATTTGTGAAATATACAGCGCATGCAAAACATATGGAAACGTTTGTAATAATTATGATTTTAAAATGTTGAAAGAAGTCTCTTCTGCTCACCAGGGCTGCATTTATTTGATCAAATATACATTAAAAAATGTGAAATATTATTTTAAATTAAAACAGCTGTTTTCTAAGTGAATGTCTGTTAAACTGTAATGTATTTCTGTGATGCGCAGCTGTATTTTCAGCATCATTACTGCAGTCTTCAGTGTCACATGATCTTCGGAAATCATTCTAATATGCTGATTTGCTGCTCAAGAAACATTTTTGCTTTTATTCTGCAGAGATGCATTAAATTGATCAAAAGTGACAGTGAAGGCATTTATGATGTTCTGTTTTCAAATAAAGCTGTTCTTTTAAACTTTCTGTTCATCTGTGAATCCTGAAAAATAAAATGCATCACGGTTTCCACAAAAATATGAATGTTTTCAACATTGATAATAATCAGAAATGTTTCTCGAGCAGCAAATCAGCATATTAGAATGATTTCTGAAGATCATGTGACACTGAAGACTGGAGTAAATTCAGCTTTTGATCACAGAAATAAATTACAGTTTAACAGAGATTCACATAGAAAACAGCTGTTTTAGTTTGTAATAATATTTCAAATTTTTTAATGCATATTTGATCAAATAAATGCAGCCTTGATGAGCAGAAGACACTTCTTTCAAAATTATTTCAAACGTTTTAAAAGCTATTGTAACTCAAAATACATGAATGTCCTTAATTTCCAATTTTCATTATCATACTTTCTTACATTATTTTATTTTGACATTATCACTCTATTTTCTGCTGTTCTCACGCTGTTATTTCCCGATCCAACTCTAGGTGGAGACACACGATCATCTTATTTTCATGCTGGTCTTGATCCTTGATCTGACACAGACTTTTACACCAGGACAGAATCACTATATCATGCATATTCATGTCTCATCGTCTGATATTTATGCAGGAAATATTTCACGACTGTCATCCGGTTCACTTTCTGAACTCGAGAGCTCACCGAGTGACGGAAAACTCTGGAAACATTTCCAGGTGACTTTCCACTGTCCCAAACTCAATTAAAGCAGTGACCTTCTATATTAAAACTCAAACGTGTTTAAGCTTTCTTGTGTACAGAACACAGCATATTTTACATGCATAAAAATCATTCTCACCTAAAATCGTGATTTTAGAAAAAAGTGCATGTGCATATTTATATCTCATATCTTCCCGAATATGTTGAGTGTGTGTGATAAATGTTGCTGTGTGTTGGTCAGTGAGGTGTCGGGGCCCCGGGGCCCGCTGCAGAGGCTCCTCACACACGCAGACTGTGTGGCTAACTGGGTTTCTGCTGAACTCGTCATCTGTGACTCGCTCAAGGTTAATTAATTTAACTATTTGTTTTAATTACTTTAATAATAGTTTTAATATTATGAATTCTTAATTGTTATTATTAGTATTATCATTGTGTAACATAATATTAATAATAATAAAAAAAATAATTGTTTTAATGGTTTTAAACTAATTCTTAATTTTGAATATTATATTAATAATAATGTTATATTATTGTATTATATTAATCTATCTTTAACATTAATATTAGTAATAAAAAACTGCTTCACAGCTATTTGTTTTAATTACTTTAATAATAGTTTGAATTATTATGAATTCTTAATTGTTATTATTAGTATTATTATCATCATCGTCGTGTAACATAATATTAATAATAATATAAAAAATTATAAT
>NW_015552527.1:0-362 GCF_001515605.1 Sinocyclocheilus anshuiensis | reverse complement strand
AATAATAATATAAAAAATTATAATTTGTTTTTATTGTTTTAAGCAAATTCTTCATTTTGAATATTATTATATTAATAATAATAATAATGTTATATTATTGCATTATATTAATCTATCTATAACTTTAATAATAAAAAACTGCTTCATAGCTATTTGTTTTAATTACTTTAATAATTAGTTTGAATTAACTGATTTAAATAACTAATTAACTTATTCAAAACTAAAAATTAATAAAAACTATATATATATATATATATATGTAACATTAAAATATATTTAAACTTAAAAACTATATGTAGGTTGTGGCTTCAAAACAATTTTATTTTAGTTGTTATTTTAGTAGCACTGATATACTATTATAG
>NW_015552526.1:161352-161526 GCF_001515605.1 Sinocyclocheilus anshuiensis | reverse complement strand
GCTTCCGACCAGATGAAGGGTTCGTCTTTTCTCAGGAGGGAGGTTTGTGGTCGTGCGATGTCAGCATAGTTTTCAATTAACTGTCGTGAGTAATTGCACACTCCCATAAAGCTTCGTAGCTCAGAAATGTTGGTGGTTGTCTTTATGTTTTGGATTGCTTGGGTGCGACTATAT
>NW_015552526.1:153267-161290 GCF_001515605.1 Sinocyclocheilus anshuiensis | reverse complement strand
CCGTTGATAAAGTGTAAACTATCAAATTTGAAATCAGTTCTAATCAGGTTGACTTCGAATCTTCAGATTCGAGTCCTCTCAAAACCTGAATTAATTAATAATAATTAATTCCCTAAGAAAAGTAATCAGACATTACATTTCCATGATAGAATGTAATAATAGTAATAATACATTTATTTTATATATCACCTTTAAAAGGTGCTTTCTCAAAGTGCTTTACAAACAAACATCACATCAGAGAAAACAGCACGCTTTAAATACAATAAATATACAACAAACAATGCAAAATAAAATGAATAATCAAGTAAAAGCAATCCTAAAATAGAATGTTTTAAGAAGAGATTTAAAAGTCAAGTCTCATATCTTGCCATTTTTCTTATGCTACTTTACTTAAAGCGGTCAAAGACCACTTATAAGTAGTAGTAATAATAATAATAATAATAACGTTTTTTTTCTCTCAAACAGCCATAAGATCAGATATCAGATCAGATGAAAGTGTAATATGACACATTTGCTTATTAAAAAGATACTGTGCAGATCTTAAATAAACAATGTCAAGATATGATACAGTCCATTATTCTGTAAATGAAGTAGATTTAATATGGTGTTCATTGTGTGTTATAAATAATCATACTCTTGAACTTATAACCACAAATACGTAAGTATTATGATGTATCATGAGTTGATATAACATATAAGTTTTTTTATAATGCATTATGCATTCATTATAATGCCTTAAGAATACCCTTATAATGTATTATAAATACGGGCTTCATAGAAAGTGTTACCAAAGTCACTAGTGAGTTTGCTTCCCTAATGTCTGCCGGGAGACAATTCCAAAGCTTAGGAGCATAAGAAAATGCTCTATCTATGCTCTATCTATCAAGCCGTGTCTTGGGAACAACTAAGAGACCACTCTGAGAGGAACGCAGATTACGACATGGTGTGTAAGGCATTAAAAGGTCAGTCAAGTACTAAGGAGCCAGATCATGCAAAGCCTTATATGTTAGCATAAGGATTTTAAAATAAAATCAATACGGTACCTGACAGGGTCCCAGTGCAAAGACTCCAAAACAGGGGTAATATGATCACCAGACCTGGCCCCATACAGAATTCTAGCAGCCAAATTTTGTAAGTATTGAAGTTTGTTAATGGAGGATTTAGATACTTCAGCAAGAAGACCATTACAATAGTCGACACATGAAAAAACAAAATAATTTATCAACCTCTCAGCAACTGAGAAGGACAACATAGGACGTAAACGTGCGTAAACATAAATGTTTCTGAGGTGAAAAAAGGATGTCTTAACCGTATTCTGCACAAAAGGCTCAAATGACAGCGAAGCATCAAAGATGACTCCAAGATTTTTTAGTTTGCTTTGAAACTCCAAGGCAACACCATCAACAGACAAAGTAAGAGAACCACCATTTCGAAGTTGATGGGGGTCTTATTTTGGAGGTCTATAAATAGTGGCCACAGCAGCATGGGGAGCAGCATGAGAAGCAGATGCACTTAAGACAAGGCATTCAAATGTTGTAATAATGTACTATTCCCAAATATGGACTACAACAAATATTACACTAGTAGTACACTTCTATTTAAATTGTACTAACACTAGAATGTTCTACTATTTAGTATGTACTAGTATGGACTACTATTTAGTTATCACTACAAATAGCTTGCATTACTTTAGTAAATACACATTACTTATAAGTACTACAACTAGTGTACTACTATCAAGTATGTATATAACTAGTCCTGTATATTCTACTTTCATGAATGCACAACAATTAGAATGTACTGCTATTTAATTCGTGCCACAAATAGTATGCACTACTTATTTGGTTTTCAAAGGATACAACTCGAGTGCAACTTTTTAGTATGTATATAGCTAGAATGTACTTTTTCCAAATATGGACTACAACCAGTATGCACTACTATTTAGAATGTACTAACACTAGAATGTTCTACTATTTAGTACATACTAGTATGGACTGCTATTTAGTTGGCACTACAAATAGCTTGTATTACTTTAGCAAATACACATTAGCTCTAAGTACTGCAAATAATGTTCTAGTATTAGTACTGTATATTCTACTTTCAAGAATGCACAACAATTAGCATGTAGTGCTATGTAGTTTGTACAAAAACGATTATGCACTACTATTTAGAATGTAGGCGAACCTCACCTCGCCTCACCTCTTCTCAACCTCTATCAGGTTGGATAGGGGCTGACAGACATTTTCAGGTTTCTCCATAAATATTCAATTTGGTTCAAGCCCAGGCTCTGGCTGGGCCACTCAAGGACATTCACAGAGTTGTCCATAAGCTACTCTTGCTTAGGGTCATTGTCCTGCTGTAATATGAACCTTCTGCCCAGTCTGAGGTTCTGAATGCTCTGGACTAAGTCTCTCTCTCTATCTCTCTCTATCTCTAAAACTATTGTATGCTGGGGCCTCATGTATGATTAAAGTAGCTGGTGGCCTCAGTTGTTCCAGTAAAAGTACATCGAGGCATTAGGCAAGTTTGTCCTCTTTCAGGTCAGCTTTACAGTTTAGTTATTGAGCCTTTGTTGTGTAGGCTGAGAAGACAGCTAACTGGTTTAGAGGTTAATACACTGGATTTTAAGCACTTTAAGCACATTTTTAAGCTTTCTGCACATGCAGATGATGTTACAGTTTTAATTAGAAGTAACAGTGATGTTCAATGTTTAAAAAAGGCTTTGGAGTGTTATGGAAAAGCATTGTCAGCCAAAGTTATCTGGCAAAAATGTGATGCTCTGTGGTGTGGCCTAGATTTTATTAATCCCTCACTACCTGGTGGTTTGCAATGGGGGAGAGCGGGTTTTTTAATATCTAGGGGTATTTTTAGGGACAGAAAAGTATAGGAAGAAAAATTGGGAGGGCCTTGTGGAGAAAGTGTGCGCTCCGTTGTCTCACTGGAAATGGCTGCTACCCCAGTTGTCCTACAGGGGGAGGGTACTGGTCTGTAACAACCTGATCGCATCATCTCTGTGGCTTAAAATGATGATTCTAGAGCAGTGAATCTCAACCTTTTGGCGTACCGGACCCCAGTCCAATTCAGAACCATCCTCAAGGACCCCCAGAACAAAATGTACTCATCTATGTATCATTTGTGTCTTTGTGAGGACCAAATACAGTCAAGTATATCATCAGCTATATTGGATTCTTCTTTGTCAAAATATACATTTATACAAAAATTCATAATTTATACGGACCCCCTGGCCTTACATCAAGGACCACTAGGGGTCCACGGACCCCTGGTTGA
Organism: Sinocyclocheilus anshuiensis; assembly: GCF_001515605.1. Taxonomy (NCBI): domain Eukaryota; kingdom Metazoa; phylum Chordata; class Actinopteri; order Cypriniformes; family Cyprinidae; genus Sinocyclocheilus; species Sinocyclocheilus anshuiensis. Next base: position 158,002 of record NW_015552526.1, on the reverse strand, counting down.
GAAACACTGTTCTAGAGCCTCCAGAAGATTTAGTAAGAGGAATTCAACAACATATGGTGGATTTCTTCTGGTCAGGACAACATTGGCTGAAGGCTGCTGTGCCGATCTGCCATTATAGGAAGGCGGACAAGGGCTGGTTGACATTGGAACCAGAGTCAGAGCTTTCCGATTTCAGACGGCTTAGAGACTCTTATATGGGGAAGGTGTAAGCTGAGCTGGGGTAGCCTGTGCCCTCCTAAGGAGAGAGGGCAGCATGGGCTTAGACTGCCACTTGTTTTAATGGACATTGAAAAATTACAGGATTGACATCTTTTTACAGGTCAATGTTAAGATCATGGATATTTTTCAGATTCTCTCGGGAGCAAAATGGTGTGAAGGGACTATGGCTGAAGGGACTGTGTCTGTTCCTCGAACTAGCAAATACAAAAAACTTCCAAATCAATTTAAAGGTAACAATTTAATTGATGTTCAACAAATAAAAAACAGATATAATACAGAAAAACACATGATAAAGCTTGGCTTAATGAATATTATATCCCTTTCTACAAAGCGCTTTTTGTAAATGATATGATCAGAATGAGATTTATTGCCAGGTATGTTCACACATACGAGGAATTTGTTTTAGTCACAGAAGCTCCACAGTGAATGACAGTGACAAGACAGGACACAGATAATAAAAAGAATAATATACAAATATACAAAATAGAATAGCAAAAACACAATATATAATATAGACAATTATGTATGTACAGGTATGATATGTGCAAATTTGAAATGTAAAAAAGTATGTGTTTAATAAATAAATGTATAATAGTGTTGTGTGATCCACGTTTATTGTCAAGTGTTCATGAGATGGATTGCCTGAGGGAAGAAACTGTTCCTGTGTCTGGGCGTTCTGGTGCACGGTGCTCTGTAGCGTCGGCCAGATGGCAACAGTTCAAAGAGGGAGTGTGCTGGATGTGAGGGGTCCAGAGTGATTCTGCCAGCCCTTTTGCTCACTCTGGATGAGTACAGTTCTTGGAGAGTAGGTAGGGTTGTACCAGTTATTCGCTCAGCAGTCCGGACTATCCTCTGTAGTCTTCTGAGGTCAGATTTGGTAGCTGAGCTGAACCAGACAGTTATTGAAGTGCAGAGGACGGATTCAATGATGGCAGAGTAGAATTGTTTCAGCAGCTCCTGTGGCAGGTTGAACTTCCTCAGCTGGCGAAGGTTGCTGGGCCTTTTTAACAATGGACTCAATGTGAGTGTCCCACTCCAGGTCCTGAGAGTTTGTGGTGCCCAGGAACCTGAATGTCTCCACTGTCGTTAGAGTGCTGTCCATGATGGTGAGTGGGAGGAGTGCAGGGGGTTCCTCCTGAAGTCCACGATCATCTCCACAGTTTTGAGCATTAAGCTCCAGGTTGTTAAGACTGCACCAGACAGCCAGCTAGGAAGTACAACCTCTGCTGGGCCTTTTTCACAATGGAGTCAATGTGAGTGTCCCACTTTAGGTCCTGAGAGATAGTGGTGCCCAGGAACCTGAATGACTCCATTGCAGTCACAGAACTGTTCATGATGGTGAGTGGAGGGGGAGCAGGGCGGTTCCTCCTGAAGTCCAATATCATCTCCACAGTTTTGAGCGTGTTAAGCTCCAGGTTGTTAAGACTGCACCAGACAGCCAGCTCTTTAACCTTCTGTCTGTAGGCAGACTCGTCTCTGTCCTGGATGAGGCAGATGACTGTAGTGTCATCTGCAAACTTCAGGAGCTTGACAGAGAGGTCTTTAGATGCGGCCGAGCTGAAGTCCACAAACAGGATCCTCACATAAGACCCTGGTCTGTCTAGATGTTGTAGGATGTAGTGCAGTCCCATGTTGACTGCATCATCTACAGACATGTTTGCTCGGTAGGCAAACTGCAGGGGGTCCAGTAAGGGTCCAGTGATGTCCTTCAGATAAGCCAAAACCAGTCTTTCAAATGATTTAATGGCCATAGACGTTAGAGCCACAGGTCTGTAGTCATTAAGTCCAGTAATTTAGGGTTTCTTTGGGACGGGGATGATGGTGGAGCGTTTGAAGCATAAGGGGACTTCGCACAGCTCCAGTGATCTGTTGAAGATCTGTGTGAAGATGGGGGACAGCTGGTCAGCACAGGTTTTCAGACAGGCTGGTGTCACACCGTCTGGGATTGGTGCCTTTCTTCTCTTGTTCTTTCTGAAGACCTGACACACATTATCTTCGCTGATCTGAAGTGCAGGAGGGGGGGAAGGGGGTTGCAGGAGGTGTGAATGGTGTTTTTTCAAACCTGCAATAAAACTCGTTCAGATCGTCTGCCAGTTGTTGATTCTCCACAGTGCTTGGGGATGGTGTCTTGTAATTGGTGATGTCTTTCAGACTGAAGCAGGATCACTGGAAGAGAATTGGTTCCTTAGCTTTCCAGAATAATTCCTCTTTGCCACTCTGATCTCCTTTTCCAGTGTGTATTTGGCCTGTTTATACAAGACATTGTTCCCCTTCTTGTAAGCATCTTCTTTGGCCTGACGGAGCTGTCTGAGTTTTGCAGTGAACCATGGTTTGTCATTGTTGTAGGTTAAATGAGTCCTATCAGTGGCAGCAGCTTCAAAAACACTCCAATCAGTGAGGTCGAAACAGGTCCCAAGCTGCCCGTGGGACAGAGTGATATGCATCCTTTATTGTGGTGTAACAGTAATCCAATATATTGCTGTCTCTGGCGGGGCATGTAACATGCTGTCTGTATTTTGGCAGTTCACGGGAAAGATTTGCTTTCTTAAAGTCCCTGAGAATGATTAAAACAGAGTCCGGGTGTTGTTGCTCTGTCTCTTTGATCAGCTCAGGGAGTTTCTGTAAAGCCAGGCTCACGTGCGCTTGCGGAGGAATGTAGACACTCACGAGAATGAACGAGTGAAACTCCCACGGCGAATAGAATGGCTTACAGTTAATGAAGAGCGCTTCTAGATCAGAACAGCACATCTTCTTTAACACTGTTACAACTGTACACCAACTTTCGTTGATGTAGAAACATGTCCTGCCGCCACGCAATTTCCCCGTTGATTCTGTGTCGCGGTCCGCTCTGAACAGCTGAAAGCCCGGCAGATGTAGCGCGCTGTCCGGTATGGTGTCATTCAGCCAGGTTTCCGTAAAACACAGAGCAGCAGAGTTCGTAATGCATGACGGGAAATTACTTCCACTTACCTGGAACTTCTTTACTTCCAAGATCGATACTATTAGAGATAAAATTCTAACCATGCAGCCAACAGCCACAGTATCGCATCAGATGTAGATATAGTGCACTATAGATCCCCTGTGGAACAATTCCACTCGTTCTTTGCTATAGGACAGGAATAATTGTATAAACTTGTCAAATCATCAAAACCTACAACATGTAAGTGAGACCCTATTCCATCTAAGCTACTAAAAGAGGTGCTTCCAGAAGTCATAGACCCTCTCCTGAATATTATTAATTTGTCAATGTCTTTAGGATATGTCCCCAAAACCTTCAAATTGGCTGTTATTAAGCCTCTCATTAAAAAAACACAACTTGATCCTAGAGAATTAGTTAATTACAGACCGATCTCAAATCTCCCTTTTCTGTCAAAAATACTAGAAAAGGCAGTATCCTCTCAGCTATATTCCTTCGTAGAGATAAATGGTATCTGTGAGGATTTCCAGTCAGGATTTAGACCGAATCATAGTACTGAGACTGCTCTCATCAGAGTTACAAATGACCTGCTCTTATCATCCGATCGTGGTTGTATTTATCTATTAGTGCTACTGGATCTTAGCGCTGCGTTTGACTATCAACCACAACATTCATTTGAGTAGACTACAAAATTATGTTGGCATTAATGTAGGTTTTAATTATTGAACCAAAAACCTTATGCTATTAGCATGTAATAACATAAAACACTGTCTAACACTTGATGGCTGCTTTGTTATTTCTTTGTCATCAGTTAGGAACCTAGGTGTGCTATTTGATAGCAATCTTTCCTTTGAAAACCATGTTTCTAGATTACTGTAATGCTTTATTTTGTGGTTGCTCTGTGTGCTTAATAAACAAACTCCAGCTAGTCCAAAATGCAGCAGCTAGAGTTCTTACTAGAACCAAGAAGTACGACCATATTAGCCCAGTTCTGTCTACTCTGCAGTGGCTCCCTATTGAACAATGAATACATTTTAAAATCTTGCTAATTACTTATAAAGCCCTGAATGGTTTAGCTCCTCAATACTTGAGCGAGCTCATGTCGCATTATTTTCCTTTACGTCCACTGCGATCTCAAAACTCTGGCTATTTGATAATACCTAGAATATGAAAATCAACTGCGGGCGGCAGATCCTTTTCTTATTTAGCGCCCAAACTCTGGAACAATCTACCTAGTGTTGTTTGGGATGCAGACACACTCTGTCAGTTTAAATCTAGATTAAAGACCCATCTCTTTAACCTGGTATACATAATAGTATAGTATACATAATACACTATCACATTTCTATAATTCACATCCGTTAAAGGATTGTTAGGCTGCATTAATTAGGTCAACTGGAACTGTGAGCACTTCCCATAACACCCGATGTACTCGCCACATCGCAAGAAGAATGGCATCTATGCTAATATTAGTCTCTTTCATTCTTATTCCAAGGTCACCGTAGCCATAGGGATCCAGTCTGTATCCAGAACAGATGGTTACCGTAGCAGAGACCATGTCATCTAGAATTGCCCCAGAGACAGATCCCCTGTGAAGAC